>NC_134878.1:8135294-8147794 GCF_041734735.1 Babylonia areolata | reverse complement strand
CAACACATTTCTCTGTGTCAAATTCGGGCTGCTCTCCCCAGGGAGAGTGCGTCGCTATACCGACAGCGCCACCCATTTTTGACTCACTTGTGTAAACAAAGTGAGTCTATGTTTTAACCCGGTGTTCGGTTGTCTCTGTCTCTGTCTCTGTGTGTGTGTGTGTGTGTGTGTGTGTGTGTGTCCGTGGTAAACTTTAACACTGACATTTTCTCAGCAAATACTTTGTCAGTTGACACCAAATTAGGCATACAAATAGGAAAAATTCAGTTCTTTCCAGTCATCTTGTTTAAAACAATATTGCACCTCTGGGATGGGCACACACACACACACACACACACACACACACACACACACACACAAATGAAGCCTAATCATATGCAAACTGCATTTACTGTTATATTTATATTATTTGTATTCTCTAAACTTGGCACTTTCATCTGATATTCTGATCCAACAACAAGAGCAGTCATTATTATCATTTTTTGTTCAAACAGGAACTTCTTTTGCTAAGCATGGAAGTTTTATTTATTTTGCAAACGTTTTGGTGCAGATAGTAAAAAAGGGAAATTACTCTGTAATTAATGCTAGGGGACTTAATTTGCCACAAGTGAGTCTTGGAGGCCTTGCCTCTCTTGTTTTTTATGTCTCCTTACCTGTCTCAGTCATCCCATGACCTCTTTATCATCACACCCAACCCGTTCCACCAGCCCCCCCCCCCCCCCCCCCCCCCCCCCCCCCCACGCGCAGGCATACATATACTACATTTCCCCCCCGTCTGATATCACATAACAGTGAGAAGACGTTAAACTACAGAAAGAAAGAAAGAAAGAAAGAAACACACACACACACACACACACACACACACACACACACACACACACACACACACACACACACACACGTCGATGAAACCTAAAAATAACCCAGCAACAACACAATTATATTTGTTACTTACATGATATATTTGCAATTTGCGCTTGTCATGTATAAATTTTGTGACCTGTGTTGCGAAAAGGCTTTTGCTTTATAATTATAGGGAAGTGGAGGAGGAACTTTGTGAAACAGGACACTAATCGAAATTCCCCCTCATCCTTATTAGAATAGAATAGTGTAGAATATGTCTTTATTACCAAGTGTACCGGGGTCACATGGAATATTGTGGGGGGGAGGGGGGTGGGGTGGGGTGGGGGATAGTACATACTACATAACAAGATACGAACATTAATCGAAAATCATACACAAACACGGATACAGCAGAAATTAGGATACATACAAGTGCATATCAGTATAAAAACTTGTGCATACTCACACATGCACGCACTGCACACACACACACACACACACACACACACGCACACACACACGCACATGCACGCACGCACGCACACACACACACACACACACACACACACACACACACACACACAAACTCTCTCTCACACACACACGCACACACACACACATACACGTGTGAACAGAAGCTGCATATTACATGTGGATGGGGCTGATGACTAGATCTTCAGGTAGATGGTTTTTGATATTATTATATAAAGCCATAGCCGTTTTGCACCACAGGTGACAGACAATGCTGCAGCCAACACCCAACCATACGTTGAATATATCTGTCGGCACCATGAAAGGTAGGGAGGTTGGGTAGGTAATAATAATAATAATAACACATAGTTTTTCTATGGCGCGATATCCAGCACCAAAGCTGCTCAAAGCGTCTTACATCATCCAGTAGACTATAAACATGCCTTAAAAAAGATATCAACCGCTATCTGACAATGGAAAACATCCAGTGTGTTCATATGAATGAAAAGGCACACTTAAGAGATGAATCAGATTATATTATAAAATCTATGAAGTAAATAAGGCTAAGATTAAAACAAAATGCATTTCATAGAACACACACACACACACACACACACACGCACGCACGCACGCACGCACACACACGCGCGATGTCCCTCCCTTACACACACACACACACACTCACACACAGACACACACACGCTGACATTAAAATATCAACTGCACTAAAAAACAATATTGCATAAGCATTAAAATATTTCTTATTTTCTAAGAGGCAGAGTGGTAAGTGGGTGATTGAATGGGCAGAGCAAGTTTAACAGGTTTTCTTTTTTTTTTTTTTTTTTTTTTTTTTTGCTGCCTCATCATCTGCACCGTTTCAGTGGCATTACTCACACACCGCCCATTTAGATTCCCCCATACACGGCCACACCCGGGTTCGTCCGTCACAGTTCCAACGTCGGTCGGCAGTCCGCAGGGAACCATCGATGTTAGGTCGTCAGGAGGCCACACACCGGAGGAGACCCTGCACTGCTACTGAGTCAGTTTAACAGTTAGTTGCTGTGTGTTTTCTAGGGTCGTCTCTAGGCGAAAAAAACAACAACTAGGCCCTAATTCACTGCCTCTGTCTTGTCTTGTCTTGTGTCTGTGTCTCCCTCTCTTTTTCCTATTTTCCCCTTTCTGATTTTCACTCTTTTTATTATTTATTTTTTTTCCAGAGTGAATGTATGCGCTAGTGTGTGTGAACGAGAGAGAGAGAGAGAGAGAGAGAGAGAGAGAGAGAGAGAGGCAGGCAGGTACCGAGTGTCTTGGATTCCAAGACATGCATGTGCCTTTTTGAATGACACCTGATCGTCTCCGATAACATTCACAGCACCGAGACTCACGAGTCGAGTGTCGGTGTAGAAGAAGTCACGACAATACCACACCTAGCTTCACCCCTCACGGCTAATTTTGTGAATCCAAATCACCACCTCCTTCCCCGTTTTACCCTCTTTTTTCCATTCCACCAACCTCATACCCATTTCACAATCACACACACACACACACACACACACATACACACACACACACACACACACACACACACACGCACGCACGCACGCACGCAAGCACTCACGAACCCCCTAACCCCCCACCCCTCCCCTCCCCTCCCCCACACAGGCGCACCCATGCACTCAGCTACATTTGATATTACATCAGTTCCCTTTGCAGATTGCTGAGATGTCCCAGTCGGCCAGAATGACCTTACGTTTGTACATTATTGGTTGTTGTTGGTTTTTTTAATTGTATTTTTATTGTATTTCTTTTTATCACAACAGATTTCTCTGTGTGAAATTCGCGTCGCTACACTACAGCGCCACCCCGCTTTTTTTTTTCCTGCGTGCAGTTTTATTTGTTTTTCCTATCAAAGTGGTTTTTTCTACAGAATTTTGCCACGAACAACTTTTGTTGTTGCCGTGGGTTCTTTTACGTGCGCTAAATGCATGCTTGCACACGGGACCTCCGTTTATCGTCTCATCCGAATGACTAGCGTCCAGACCACCACTCCAGGTCTAGTGGAGGGGGAGAAAATATCGGCGGCTGAGCCGTGATTCGAACCAGCGCGCTCAGATTCTCTCGCTTCGAAAGGAGACGCGTTACCTCTAGGCCATCACTCCACGTGTTGTTGTTGTTGTTGTTGTGAGTTTTGTGTGCATCTCTGTCTGTGTCTGCCTTGTCTCTCTCTGCCTGCGCGAGCGTCTGTCAGTCTGTCTGTCTGTCAGTCTGTCTGTCTGTCAGTCTGTCTGTCTGTCAGTCTGTCTCCCCACTCTGTCTCTCTCTCTCTCTCTCTCTCTCTCTCTCTGTCATCCGAATGACTAGCATCCAGACCATCACTCAAGGTCTAGTGGAGGGGGAGAAAATATCGGCGGCTGAGCCGTAGTTCGAACCAGCGCGGTCAAATGTCGTAATGTATTCTATTCAAGAGTTAGTACTTTACTATACTGTACTGCACTGTACTGTACTGTACTGTACTGTACTGCACTCTGATTATGTGAGAGATAGAACCGATGTCTTCAGATACAATGTTTTGTATACAAAAGTTTACTGATGCGGATCAAATCATGTGCAGCTCATGAAACCGGCAGTACCGTTATTGGCAATGACATCCCATTGACAGACAGAGCGGTTGATCAACACCTCAGTGCAGAAGGTTATCAATATGGCGATAAATGGGGGGTACATATTCTGAGGCGCCTCTTCTAAACTGTGAAAATATCTTGAATAATCTCTCTCTCTCTCTCTGTCTCTGTCTCTGTCTCTCTCTCTCTCTCTCTCTCTCTCTCTCTCTCTCTCTCTCAGTGTCTGTGTCTGTGTGTCTGTATATGTCTCTGTGTGTGACTTTTTTAGCCACAATTTCATCTGTTGGTGGTGGGACATTGTAAAGTTGACATTGGCAAATCAAATTGTTTGTCGTATTTTCTTCCCGTTCTTTGAATTAATAACCTGTGCATAATCAGTAAATATGTGATTCATGCTGTAGTGCAGTGCAGTGCAGTGTAGTGTAGTGCAGTGCAGTGCAGTGTAGTGTAGTGCAGTGTAGTGCAGTGTAGTGTAGTGCAGTGTAGTGTAGTGTAGTGCAGTGCAGTGTAGTGCAGTGCAGTGCAGTCCAGCGCAGTGTAGTGTAGTGTAGTGCAGTGCAGTGCAGTGTAGTACAGTGTAGTGCAGTGTAGTATAGTGCAGTGCAGTGCAGTGCAGTGCAGTGTAGTGTAGTGCAGTGCAGTGCAGTGCAGCGCAGCGCAGTGTAGTGTAGTGTAGTGCAATGCAACGCAGTGCTTCATAGTGTAGTATACTACACTGCGGTGTCCTGCGATGCGGTGTGAAGCACTGTGCTTACTAAGCTGCATTTTTTTCTGCACTATGCTTTGCCATACTCATGCTGCCTTGTTTCCCGTAGTAAATTTGCATCGGACTGCATTGTTCCTTTGTTTGTATCGTATGGCGTGCATTTCATTGCATTGATGATGATGGAGTCTCCCGTCGGTACCGATGGATGAGTAGGCAGGCAGGCTTATCTGTCGGTGTGTGTCCTCATATGGGAGAAGAGGCCGATTCTGGATGCGCAGCACTTCCCACAGGTGTTGCAAGGGAAAACGTCTCCAGAAGTTGATCCCTGCTTCCTTCGCTCACGCTTCTCCTTAATGGCCAGCGTTGTCTTGTTTTCAAACGTCTTTATGCCACTAGAGCACAGCATCCTCCAGCGAGAGCGGTCAAGGGCATCAGTTTCCCAGGAAGCGATGTCTATGTCACAGGCTTTGAGGTTTGTCTTCAAGGTGTCCTTGAAGCGCTTGCAGGGTCTTTCCACGTTCACGGGATCCTGCTGTCTGTCATGCGGACAGCGTGTCTTGTGCAGCGTAGCTGGCACTGGATCAGCAGGCTTTCGATGCTGGGGAGGTCACTCCTCTCTAGGACCTGGAGGTTGGAGACCCTGTCTTGCCACTTTATGCCGAGGATCTTTCGTATGCATCTCTGGTGAAACTGCTCAAGTTGTTGAATGTGACGGCGATACGTCGTCCATGGTTCACAGCAGTACAACAAGGTGGTCAGCACAACAGCTCTGTAGGTTTTCATCTTGGTGCTGAGCCTGATGCCTTTATTGTTCCAAAGGCGGGGCTGGCCTTGGCGATGCGCAGCGTCACTTCTGCATCAAGGGCTCCGTAGCTGCATAGGGTGCTGCCCAGGTAGCAAAACTTGTCGACTGACTTGACCTCTGTGTCATTGATCTTGACTGCAGGTGCGGGGGAGGCACTGGCGTTCTGTGAGCTAGCTGGTTGGTACATGGACTCGGTCTTGCTGAGGCTGATGGTGAGTCCAAAGCGTCTGCAGGAGGTTGAAAACCTGTCCATAATGAAATGCATGTCCTCATGGGTGATTGTTTGATATGGATACTTATATACTATATAGCACCTATCCTCGGTCGGAGACCATGCTCTAAGCGCTTTACAAACACAGGAGTCATTTACACAACGGGCCGCCTACCTGGGTAGAGCCGACTGACGGCTGCCATTGGGCGCTCATCATTCGTTTCCTGTGTCATTCAGTCAGATTTCAGGCACGCACACAAACACACTCAGACAAACATGTAACATTCAACAAACAAAGTCAGTACCAAGGACAACAACAGACAGAAACAAGGTCTTTGTTTGACTTACTGTGTGGTGAATTATTGTATGGTGAATTAAAACACATATCATAGTTGTACCACCACCACACACATTTATCTTGTTCGTCAGGTTAGTTCGTTCATTCTGCAGTATACTTTGCTTGTTCAGGTATATGTTATGTTGTGTATGTATTTGTTATGTGCGACTTGTGTTGCGGTATGTTATATTGTGTATGTATTTGTTATGTGTGACTTGTGTTGCGGTATGTTATGTTGTGTATGTATTTGTTATGTGTGACTTGTGTTGCGGTATGTTATGTTGTGTATGCATTTGTTATGTGTGACTTGTGTTGCGGTATGTTATGTTGTGTATAATTATGTTATGTGTGACTTGTGTTGCGGTATGTTATGTTGTGTATTTGTTATGTGTGACTTGTGTTGCGGTATGTTATGTTGTGTATGTGTTATGTGTGACTTGTGTTGCGGTATGTTATGTTGTGTATGTGTTATGTGTGACTTGTGTTGCGGTATGTTATGTTGTGTATGTATTTGTTATGTGTGACTTGTGTTGCGGTATGTTATGTTGTGTATGTATTTGTTATGTGTGACTTGTGTTGCGGTATGTTATGTTGTGTATGTATTTGTTATGTGTGACTTGTGTTGCGGTATGTTATGTTGTGTATGTATTTGTTATGTGTGACTTGTGTTGCTGTATGTTATGTTGTGTATGTATTTGTTATGTGTGACTTGTGTTGCAGTATGTTATGCTGCGTATGTATTTGTTATGTGTGACTTGTGTTGCGGTATGTTATGTTGTGAATGTATTTGTTATGTGTGACTTGTGTTGCGGTATGTTATGTTGTGTATGTATTTGTTGTGTGTGACTTGTGTTGCGGTATGTTATGTTGTGTATGTATATGTTATGTGTGACTTGTGTTGCGGTATGTTATGTTGTGTATGTATTTGTTATGTGTGACTTGTGTTGCGGTATGTTATGTTGTGTATGTATTTGTTATGTGTGACTTGTGTTGCGGTATGTTATGTTGTTTGTGTATATGTTATGTGTGACTTGTGTTGCGGTATGTTATGTTGTGTATGTATTTGTTATGTGTGACTTGTGTTGCGGTATGTTATGTTGTGTATGTATTTGTTATGTGTGACTTGTGTTGCGGTATGTTATGTTGTGTATGTATTTGTTATGTGTGACTTGTGTTGCGGTATGTTATGTTGTGTATTTGTTATGTGTGACTTGTGTTGCGGTATGTTATGTTGTGTATATGTTATGTGTGACTTGTGTTGCGGTATGTTATGTTGTGTATGTATTTGTTATGTGTGACTTGTGTTGCGGTATGTTATGTTGTGTATGTATTTGTTATGTGTGACTTGTGTTGCGGTATGTTATGTTGTTTGTGTATTTGTTATGTGTGACTTGTGTTGCGGTATGTTATGTTGTGTATGTATTTGTTATGTGTGACTTGTGTTGCGGTATGTTATGTTGTGTATATGTTATGTGTGACTTGTGTTGCGGTATGTTATGTTGTGTATGTGTTATGTGTGACTTGTGTTGCGGTATGTTATGTTGTGTATGTATTTGTTATGTGTGACTTGTGTTGCGGTATGTTATGTTGTGTATGTATTTGTTATGTGTGACTTGTGTTGCGGTATGTTATGTTGTGTATGTATTTGTTATGTGTGACTTGTGTTGCGGTATGTTATGTTGTGTATGTATTTGTTATGTGTGACTTGTGTTGCGGTATGATATGTTGTGTATGTATTTGTTATGTGTGCCTTGTGTTGCGGTATGATATGTTGTGTATGTATTTGTTATGTGTGCCTTGTGTTGCGGTATGTTATGTTGTTTATGTATTTGTTATGTGTGCCTTGTGTTCCGGTATGTTATGTTGTGTATGTATTTGTTATGTGTGACTTGTGTTGCGGTATGTTATGTTGTGTATGTATTTGTTATGTGTGACTTGTGTTGCGGTATGTTATGTTGTGTATATGTTATGTGTGACTTGTGTTGCGGTATGTTATGTTGTGTATGTATTTGTTATGTGTGACTTGTGTTGCGGTATGTTATGTTGTGTGTGTATTTGTTATGTGTGACTTGTGTTGCGGTATGTTATGTTGTGTATATGTTATGTGTGACTTGTGTTGCGGTATGTTATGTTGTGTGTGTATTTGTTATGCGTGACTTGTGTTGCGGTATGTTATATTGTGTATTTGTTATGTGTGACTTGTGTTGCGGTATGTTATGTTGTGTATATGTTATGTGTGACTTGTGTTGCGGTATGTTATGTTGTGTATATGTTATGTGTGACTTGTGTTGCGGTATGTTATGTTGTGTATATGTTATGTGTGACTTGTGTTGCGGTATGTTATGTTGTGTATGTATTTGTTATGTGTGACTTGTACGTACTGTATTGCTCAACGTCCTGCACGAGGTCCGACATAAACACTACACAGCTGAGTCCTTGAGAACACTGTTCAGGGATGTGCCTCCCTGGGCAGTAATGGACTTTTTAAGAGAAACAAATATTTTTAACAAGATTTAGATATTTTTAATTGCATGTTTTTAAAAAAAGGCATACTGTAAAGATTTGTTGTGGTCACAGCCCTGAGATGGCCTAAGTGGCTGGCTGGGCTGTAAACATAAAAACTTTAAATAAGATATTTTATTTACAGTTTTGAGAAGATTTTCTTGTTGAAACGTGGTAACAGCCCTGAGATGGCCTAAACGGTCGGCTGGGCTCTAAACAACATGAATTGAATTGAATTGCATGACGTTGTTCCAAAACATGTTGTGTTGTGTGTTTTGGTTGACATTGATAACAATCAATTCATATGCAGATAAAGCACCCATGTTTTCAAATTATAATCTATAGCTAGAACAAAGCCCCCTTCCTCTCGCCGTGTGTGTGTGTGTGTGTGTGTGTGTGTGTGTGTGTGTGTGTGTGTGTGTGTGTGTGTGTGTGTGTGTGTGTGTGTGGGCGCGCGCGCGCGCGTGCGTGCGTGCGTGTTTGTGAGCCCTCTTCCCCTCTATGTGTGTGTGTGTGTGTATGTGTGCGTACGTGCCTATGTGTGTGTGCGTGCGTGCGCGCGTGCATGTGTGCCTCTGTGTGTGTGTGCGTGTGCGTGCATGTGTGCCTGTGTGTGTGTGTGTGTGTGTGTGTGTGCTCGTTCAATAACCACTCTGTCTTTGGTGGACCAATGTCAATATACAGTTCCAGGATCAGTGGATGCATGATGTAAGAGCTGACTTCTGGAACTGTAGGGGTTCCTTCCCTCCCGCACCCCCACCCCCCTTTATACAGCACAGCACCAACCCCCCACCCTCACCCCACCCCCACTCCCACACACACACACACACCACCACCACCACCACCACTGCCTTTCTACCAACTTCCACCCCAAGCTTGCTGGTTGTCATCACAAAGTTACCCCCACCTACCCACCTACGATACCTTCTTTCTACCCCCCCCCCCCCCATGCCCTCCTCCACCCGCCCCCCACCCCCCCTCTCTCAAAGGACCCTCTAACGAATTACCAAATACGCCACTTAGGCCACTGTGCGTATGGTTGTACACTGTTTGTGTTAGCGATCAGGAGGGACGGTTGGTATGTAGAGACCAAACTCATTGCCGTGTTGTTCTTGTCAGCTGCCACACGAAGAGCACTCACTGTGATCAAATATATATATGATTTGCCGGACCTTCAAGAATATATTAAGATAGTGGCCACACAAAATGATTGTGCCCTTCTTGTTAACTTCTATGTGTGTCCGAGTGAAGTGAAGTGCTCTTTCAAGTTCTGAGTTGTCAGAGGTCAAGAAAAGTGGAAAATGTAATAGTGGCTGGGTTAATGTATGCAGTAGATAATGAATACCCAGTCAGTTTCCAAGGCCAAATAATATCTAAAAGAACGTGGGGGAATCCGACAATGGCTGGTTAACGTATGCCATGATCCATACATGTTCTACGCACAAAGCGTTTTGTCCGGCTTTTAACTCTCTCCATACGAACGGCGAAAGAGACGACGTTAACAGCGTTTCACTCCAATTACCATCATCAAAATATTGCAAGCGGAAGGCTCTTATACTGAAGAGGTGAATGTTGACAAAGAATACCACAATTCTGACGACGGAAGCTAAAGTTTGGGTCATTGAGACACCCACTGGACATCCGAGGTGTCTGTGTAGAGGAGAAGAGAGGACTGGCCGTACTGAGTGAGTTAAAGTTTTGGTGTAGAGAGCTTGTACACTGTAATCAAGGCCAAATATTTAGAAGAACGTGGGAAATGCGGCAGGGGCGAGTTAACGTATACCATGTACCATACATATTCCACGTGCAAAACTTTTTGTCTTGCTCCAGTAGATGTTTCTTGAATCTCATTCAGTCCAAAAACGGAAGTGTTGGGTTGGGAATTTGCAAAATGTGCAGACACGTGATATTCGGTTATTACTTGTAGATTCATTCCCAAGCTAAGCTTCCATTTCAGTTTCCTTAACCCTTTCAACGCCAAGCTCGCATTTATGCACAGGCGTGGTAGAGGACCCATGTCACTGAAAGGTTACCATTCATTGGTCTGTTATCCATGAACCTACCGCTCTTAATGTTCGATGGTAGGATAGGCCATATTTTCTATACATCGCAGGGGGAATCCCCAGCTTTTCTTAGGCACTGTCTTTTCTGTGTTTATACAACAAGGGAATTTTGTACTCTAAATTGACTGGCGGTGAAAGGGTTAAGATGGAAACGCCGCGTGTCGACACATTTATATGACAGCACTTTATGTTATGTTGTGTATGTATAAAACCAAACCAAACAAAGAAACCTACAAACAAACAAACAAAAATAATGCTAATAACACGCGCAGGCATAGGGGTGATTAGCCCTATTTATCCTTTTTGCGGTCAGCTGATCTAAGAACAACCTGATTTGATATTGATGCGCTCGCACTTGGCGTGTGCACCTCACTATACGTACATTTTCCGCTCTCTCTCTCTCTTACCTTCTTTCTTTCTCTCTCTCTCTCTCGCTGTCTGTCTCTTTCTTTCTCTCTCTCTCTCTCGCTGTCTGTCTCTTTATTTCTCTCTCTCTCTCTCTCTCTCTCTCTCTCTCTCTCTCTCTCTCTCTGTGTGTGTGTGTGTGTGTGTGTGTGTTTGTCTCTCTCAGTCCATATCACTGTGTTTCTGTTTTTCTTAGCTTCTCATCTGTTTTTGTCTTCTTTCTTTCTTTCCTTCTTTCTTTCTTCTTCTTCTTCTGCTCTCTCTCTCTCTCTCTCTCTCTCTCTGTCTCTGTCTCTGTGCGTGTCTGTCTTTACAACACCTTCACCCCCCCCCCCCACCCCCAACCTTTTTCTTTCTCATCCTAAAATTTTTTAGTCCGACTGTCCAGATACGTCCAACATGTCTAGACCAGTTATGTCGCTGGTCCAGTCTGTCTACTTGCTATCTTCCCCCCCGCTCTATCCCTTCCTGTCCTTCTCTCTCTCCCTCCCTCCCTCCCTTCTCTGCCAACGAACACTTGTCAGTGTCCCCCCCCCACCCTCCCCCACCCCCCGGAACCTCCGCCCTCCCTCCCCTCCTCCTCCACCCCCTCACCTCCCTCTCCTCTCCTCAGTGCCAGCCTTCTCAGTTTTCTCGACAGAAACGATTATCAGAAATAATGAGGACAGGACGTGGTGTGATGATCGTGACTGCGGCAAGGTGCTCAGGCCCTTAGCACTGTTCCCAGGAGAAAAAAAAACCCCGACCCCCTGTCAGTTTGGACACTGGCGAAAATTTGAAATACTTGAAATACCCCCCGAGCGCGCAGAAACGCGCTCACAGATAACATGTGGATGTACAAAGCAAGACGCATACACTTTAGCACCTGTGTGTATATAATTATACCTCGGAACAAATCTGCATGTACACAGAAACACACACACACACACACACACACACACACACACACACACACACACACACACACACACACACACACACACACACACACACACACACACACACACATTTTCTCGTTCTTTCTCTTCCTCTCTGTCTTTCACACACACACACACACACACACACACACACACACACACACACACACACACACACACACATTTTCTCGTTCTTTCTCTTCCTCTCTCTCTTTCACACACACACACACACACACACACACACACACACACACACACACACACATTTCTCGTTCTTTCTCTTCCTCTCTCTCTTTCACACACACACACACACACACACACACACACACACACACACACACACACACACACACACAGAGACTTGATAATAAACAACAGACAGATCTGACTGAGTAGCAAACGAGACACGCGACCTCTTCCACCCACCCACCCTCCCAACTGCTCTACCCGCTTCACAACACCACAACACCTACCTCGTCCCCCCCCCACCCACCCCACACCCCACACCCCACACAGAGCCATAGGATCTATGTGTTGACAAGGACCGGTACAGTAGTATATTACCAGGCAAGGCAGTAGTGTGTCGCAGTCAGTGCATGGACCGTATCTTTTGCGCGAT
>NC_134878.1:8112794-8127794 GCF_041734735.1 Babylonia areolata | reverse complement strand
AACAACATGTCCCACACAGTCAGATCCTAATTTACAACAACATGTCCCACACAGTCAGATCCTAATTTCCATTTTGCTCATTGATTCTGGCCGGGTCGTTATGGTCCTGGATGGAGCGAGACAGGACTGACGATCACTGTGTTCAGTCTGATGAATTCTGGTTGACTGATACTTAAGATAGATCGATAGACAGACCAACTGATTAACGATTCTCGCTGTGTGTCTGTCTGTCGATTCTCTGTGAATGTGTGTGTGTGTGTGTGTGTGTGTGTGTGTGTGTGTGTGTGTGTGTGTGTCTGTGTTTGTGTGTGTGTGTGTGTGTGTCTGTGTGACAGAGAGAATGTTTCATGTATTTTGGCTATGGGTGCATAATTATATCGGGATTTTTTTTTTTGGAAGGGTTTATAAGCAATTTGCGAAAGAAAATCTGCATTACAGACAACAAACTGAAATCACCACCAGTGACATCAGATTCACATACACAATGTGAAGCAAATCGATGTGTGTGAAACATGCTGGTAACCAGCTGTCAGTATCACTTCAGTCTAGTGTCAGGGTTCAGCCTCTTACACTCATGTCATTTTCCTCAGAAATAACATTGTTTGACCTTTGATGAATACAGCAACAAAATTCCAGGGTTTTTTGTTTGTTTTTTTTGTGTGTGTGTCTTCAGGAAACACCGTCTTCTTTTCATAGCAAAGGAAATATGCTTCGAAATAACACGGCTGATAATTTCGTTCATACCATAATTATAAGCCCGTGAAAAGGAACACAGCATACATTTTCTAGAAATGTCTTCCTTAGGTCAGTATACAAGGGGGAACTGTAAATAAAATGAAGTTAAATTTTCAGTTGCCTTTCCGCAAACATTGCGGAGAGAGAGAGAGAGAGAGAGAGAGAGAGAGAGAGAGAGAGAGTAATTTAGCTGCTGCCATGTCGGTGTCCATTGGAAACATCGCTTCTCGTTGTAAACAAAAGAAGAGTTACAAATGTTTCCATTTGTCACCGAACATGTTTAAAAGTACCTCCGTTTACACTGTTCACACACACACACACACACACACACACACACACACACACACACACACACACACACACCAACACACACACACACGCACACACACCAACACACACACACATACAATAACACACACACACCAACACACACCAACACCCACACACTCACACACACCAACACACACACACACCAACACACACACACACACACACACACACACACCAACACACACACACACACACACACACACACACGCACCACCACCACCACTCCCCACCATACAGAGCGATGCATGACCTATTGTCTGATGTCGGTCCTCTGTGCTGATCCCATTGTTCGGGATCCCACCTTCCCGGCTAATCCCCCAGTCCCTTTTAGCACAGCAGCCATTGGGCTTCTGCACCGGGTGTCCTTCCTGTTTATGTCGCTCTGAAATCATGCCACTTTCAGCTGTCTACCCTGTGAAATCTCGTCATTGTCATCATCATCATCATCAGAACAGTCATCACTTTAGTCCACATGAATACATAACATAATGTCAAGTGCATATGCTTTTGTAACCTGACAATTGAGCATATAATTTTCCACTGTAGCTTGATGAAGCCTTTTGTACACGAAAGTGTGTCTTCACAAGTGACTGAGAACGTTGATGTTTTTGACTTTTTGCATTCATTATCAGTTGTTTCGCTTGTCAGTTTAACGACTTCTCTTTTACGAAGTCCTTTAAGTAATTTTCTCTAACTGTATTTAGAGGTGTTTTGGGTTTGTTTTTTTCTTCCAAATTTCACCCACATTTTTACCCTCATTTGCCCAGTTTCTCCCAACCCTCCATTCATCCACATCTCTCCCACCCCTTCTAACCGATAATACTCAGATGTATTCATAAATACTTTAACAAAATGTCTTCAATCACCGATATGTGTGACGGGACATTAAGCAAAATTCCTCCTCGTCATTGTCAGTTTCCTACGCTTTGAATTTATGTTCTTGGAAGCTATCTGTCTGTGCACCTGTCGTTGTCAGTTTTCTATGCTATAAAGACATGTCATTGGATGTTGTCTGTACCACGAAATCTTGTCCTTGTCAGCTCTCACGAGGCCCAGAAACCATGGCATTGGAAGCTCTCTGTGCTACGAAATATTGTCCTCAGTTTTCTACGCCCTGAAATCATGACATTGTCAGCCCTCTGCGCCGTGAATTCATATCAATGCCAGCTCTGTGTCATGAAATCATGTCATTGTCAGCTGTCTAGGTATAAAGTTCTGACACAGAAAGAGAGGTATGGCAAGTAAATGATATATGTATATATATACGTCATACAGCAATCTCTCTCTCTCTCTCTCTCTCTCTCTGTGTGTGTGTGTGTGTGTGTGTGTGTGTGTAAAAATGAAAATGTCCAGAGCAAAGGCATAGAACATTTTCTGACAGTTTCGTAGCAATAGTCATTTGAGTTTTTGTTTGTTTGTTTGTTGTTGTTTCGAGCTGAGGCACTCCTAATTCGTCTGTATGTATATTTTGCCGTTTGTATGTTTTTTTTTTTTCTCGAGGAAGGGCTTGGTAGATAGCAACTACGTTCTAACGTAGAGGGATTTGTTTAGGTTGAATGTTGTTCAAACTAATTGATCTACACAGACTTGAGTTAAACAGTCTAAGGGCAGAGATCGCGACATAACACATCAGTTTCGACGAAATGCAATCAGAAGACTTTTTTCCCCGGTACTTCTTTAAAAACGAAACGTATTCACGGAAGGTGGTTAATTAAGGTGAATAAATCACACAGAGAAATCTATCGTGAAAAAAAAAGAAGAAAAAAAAGAGAGAGTAATACAATACAATGCAGTACAAAGTTTATAAGGGTGTTGTAGTGCGGGGGACAGTACCTTATGTGGCACTGTTTTGTGAGACACCTTTTTTTTTTTTTTTTGTTCTTTTCTTTTTTGACTAATGAACCACACGCAATACCTTCTCAAATCATTGTACTTTTGACCTCAGGGCACAGCGCTCTTTGAGGACAGTCTGACTCATGTCAGCCGGATGACACGATTATCGCATACCCTCTTGCAGACGGGAGGTCAGCTATGACTTGTATGTGTGGAACTGGTGCTTTATTGGTGGCTGCTACTGAGAGAGAGAGAGAGAGAGAGAGAGAGAGAGAGAGAAAGGGGGGCGTGGGGGGTTGGGGGTAGGGACATTTTGTATTCAATAAAGGCCGTACCACCTCAGGAAAGGGATGCAGTGAAGAAATATTACGGTACAAGTTGTCAAATATATAGATAATGATCAAATACAAATTTTGCGAAACATAATCGATAACGATAACTGCATATCAAACTCCAGATTTTGAATGCTTTATGCAGTTAATTAACGAATGGTGAATTTTTTTTTTTAATGGGGAGCGTGTAAGTAGGCACACAGACGCGTGCGCGTACACACACACACACACACACACACACACACACACACACACACACACACACACACACACACACACACACACACACGCGCGCGCGCGCGCGCACACACACATTTTCTCATAGATACAGACATAGACACACAAACAGAAACACACACATACACGCGCGCGCTCACATACATTTTACATGAGTGCGGCCTTGGTGATACGGCCCTGATTTCAACATAGAGCGAGAGAGAGAGAGAGAGACGTAGACGTATACGTTTTATTCATGTAGGCCATAGCCCCTTGGGGTATACATTGGCATAAAGTCGCATATTAATTAAAAACAAACAAACAAACAACAACAACAACAACAACAAAAACAAACCAAAACAAACCAAAAACGTTCCATAAGCATAGCGTTGTTTAAATGCTCTATTTAAATATAAAGCAAAATGTTGTACAATAGAGAGAGAGAGAGAGAGAGAGAGAGAGAGAGAGAGAGAGAGAGAGAGAGAGAATTAGTAATGAGCACACAGGAGCGAGTTAATGAATTTTTGTGATGTAAGAATACGCGCGCGCGCGCGCGCGTGTGTGTGTGTGTTGGTGTGTGTGCGCTCGCGTAAGTATATGTGTGTATGTGTTCACCTTACGTGAGTTTGGGGTGTGTGCAAATTAAGTTGTGTGTGTGCGCGCGCTTTGTGTGCGTGTGCGTGTGCGTATGAGTGCGGAGAGCACGTTTGCGTGCGTATGTGCGCAACCCACCTTTTATATAAGAAAGCATCACTACCTAAGTAGGTTTACTAGAATCTACACGTCGAGAATCCCTACACAACACCACAGCTGTGTACTCTCTCTACCTTCACTTCATTAAATCTCGTCAAGGTAAGACCACTGATAAACTATCCCCGCTGACACCCCCCCGTCCGGCAAGGTCCACTAGAATGACACTTACCGGATTTCAGTGACAAAGAACCTCCCGGACACAAAACCCTATCAGCCACACTCACACACTGTTCCAATCTCCTATCTCCTGTCGCTTCCAGCAAATCATGTCTGGCAAGACGAGAGTAGAATTATTATTGAGGAGTTTCAGTTTCAGTTTCAGTAGCTCAAGGAGGCGTCACTGCGTTCGGACAAATCCATATACGCTACACCACATCTGCCAAGCATTGCTGATGCCTGACCAGCGGCGTAGCCCAACGCGCTTAGTCAGGCCTTGAGAAAAAAGAAGAAAAAAAGGTGAATAAATAATAGATAAGCGTACATAAATAAGTAAATAAATACATACATAGATAAATAAATAAATAATAATTGTAATATCAAAAAAGGTACAAATAATAATAATAATAATAATAAATAAATAAATAAGACAACAATGATGATAAATAAGCAAATAAATGTAAAACATGAAGACACACATTCACACATACACCCACACATGCATAACAGATATATTATGCGCCAAACATGCAGTTTCACAGATATGAAAGCACAGTCAAATACACATAAACGTACATGAGCCCCAACACACACACACACACACACACACACACACACACACACACACATTACCCTGCACCTCCTCTACCCCCCTCCTCCACACACTCATTTCTAGGCTACGTATCGCAGCTTCCACCACACACACACACACACACACACACACAGATGAACGCTTACTTGTAAGTGAACAGATGAACACTTACTTGTAAGTGAACAGATGAACACTTACTAAAGAGTCATCAATAAAGAAAGGCTGCACATTAACTCCCTCAGTACGGCCAGTCCTCTCTTCTCCTCTACACAGACCCCTCGGATGTCCAGTGGGTGTCTCAATGACCCAACCTTTAGTTTCCGTCGTCAGAATTGTGGTATTCTTTGTCAATATTCACCTCTTCAGTATAAGAGCCTTCCGCTTGCAATATTTTGATGATGATAATTGGGGTGAAACGTTGTTAACGTCGTCTCTTTCGCCGTTCGTATGGAGAGAGTTAACGTTGTCCTCCACACGATCGCTATTGTTCAGTACAGTGAGAAAGAACGTGCTTGGTGGTGAGACTGAGGGTATGGCAGTGACTGGAGACCGTGCATGCTGGTTCTGTTTCCATTTGTGGAGTGATGGCCTAGAGGTAACGCGTCCGCCTTGGAAGCAAGAGAATCTGAGCGCGCTGGTTCGAATCACGGTTCAGCCGCCGATATTTTCTCCCCCTCCACTAGACCTTGAGTGGTGGTCTGGACGCTAGTCATTCGGATGAGACGATAAACCGAGGTCCCGTGTGCAGCATGCATTTAGCGCACGTAAAAGAACCCACGGCAACAAAAGGGTTGTTCCTGGTAAAATTCTGTAGAAAAATCCACTTCGGTCGGAAAAAACAAATAAAACTACACGCAGGAAAAAATACAAGAAAAAGGGTGGCGCTGTAGTGTAGCGACGCGCTCTCCGTGGGGAGAGCAGCCCGAATTTCACACAGAGAAATCTGTTGTGATAAAAAGAAATACAAACACAAATACAAAAATTTGCTCAGTGCTACACACACACACACACACACACACACACACACACACACACACACACACACACACACACTGCGAAGACACCTTCCTTCCCGTGTGGGGTACATAGATGTTCGTTGTGACATGGGAAGCTTTTGAGAAGGTGGACAGGCAGCAAGAATGCTATGACAATTGACGGTTGAAATGATTCATGTAAGTACTTGCAGGTGTTCCGTGTTTGGTTTATTACTGCCTAGATTTATCTTCCATTTATTTATTGAAATGGCTTGTTTATGTTTGAGTTGCCACAGCTACATAAATTGGTACCGTTAGATCGTGTTCACTTTATGTATCAGTTGTAACGTTGTTCAGTAGCTGGAAGAGTACTGTGGAAGTGAGAAAGTGGCTGTGTGTATGTGTGTGTGCGTGTGTGCGCTCATTTGCTCACACGCATAGGTAAATAACATAGCGTTAGACAGACGGCAGCTGCCCCCCCCCCCCCCTCCCCCCCTATATACATACATACCCTAACTTACATGAATCTTTTTATTGGTAAGACAGCGGAATAACCTATCACCACTGACACCTCTCATCACCTCTTGAATCACTCTCTCCGGATTTCAGTGTTCAGTGACAAAGAACCTCCCGTTTCAAAATCTTTGCTATCAGCACGCACAGACACAAACACACGCACACACAGACACACATGCACACTCACAACATGCGCGCGTGCGCACGATCTTTCCGTCAATTACTCTCTAAACCAAAATTAATTGACTTTCTGGCGCTATGTACTGGAACTATTGAAGAGTCCAGAACAGAAAGGAATGGTACTTAGCCTCCTCAGTTCTGTTGTCCAGAGTACTTATAAAGAACTTGATGGGATTGGGTAGTGACTTGCGTGCGTGCGTACTGGTAAGTTCTGTTGCCAGTTCTGGTATTTTCTGTGTGGAGTGATGGCCTAGAGGTAACGCGTCTGCCTAGGAAGCGAGAGAATCTGAGCGTGCTGTTTCGAATCACGGCTCAGCCGCCGATATTTTCTCCCCCTCCACTAGACCTTGAGTAGTGGTCTGGACGCTAGTCATTCGGATGAGACGATAAACCGAGGTCCCGT
Source organism: Babylonia areolata (assembly GCF_041734735.1). Classification (NCBI taxonomy): domain Eukaryota; kingdom Metazoa; phylum Mollusca; class Gastropoda; order Neogastropoda; family Buccinidae; genus Babylonia; species Babylonia areolata. The sequence goes on along the minus strand of NC_134878.1, from coordinate 8,120,774 downwards.
GTGCAGCATGCACTTAGCGCACGTAAAAGAACCCACGGCAACAAAAGGGTTGTTCCTGGTAAAATTCTGTAGAAAAATCCACTTCGATAGGAAAAACAAATAAAACTGCACGCAGAAAAAAAAAAAAAAAAGGGGTGGCGCTGTAGTGTAGCGACGCGCTCTCCCTGGGGAGAGCAGCCCGAATTTCACACAGAGAAATCTGTTGTGATAAAAAGAAATGCAAATACAAATACAAAATACTTGCATTAATTTTTTTTCAGCATTGCACACATAGCGAAAAACTCTGTGTGTTGTTGTTGTTGTTTTTGTTGTTGTTGATGATCATTATTATTGTGAAAAGGGGAAGATGTGAGAAGCTTGAAATAGTTAGGAAGGTGCGATAGTGCACATAAATTGTGTCAGCACTGGCGGGTAATACTCTTTTTTTTTTGTATCTATTTGTTTCAGTAGCCATCTATTTTTCTTTCCGTTTTTTTGTTGTGGAGGTATTGTGGCCAGCCGAGATGGGCTCATGCAATTTGCATCTCTAGACTATGTAACTTTAAATGACGACCCCCCCCCCCCCCCCCCCGCTCCCCCCTCCTCCCTGTGTATGTGCGTTTGTGTTTGCGAACGAGAAATAGAAGACAAACCACAGTTCTACATTTGCCTGACTTCAGACCTTTTCAACGACACAGACATACAAATAACAATCAGCCATACTGTTTACAAGGAACGTCCCCACACAAAGTCTTCTCTATCAACGCACGCGTTCATAATCTTACAATCTCCCTTGAGTCCAGATGGTTACCTCAGCCACATTGTGTGTGTGTGTGTGTGTGTGTGTGTGTGTGTGTGTGTGTGTGTGTGAAGTCCATTTGTCTGTGCTTTTGGTCAGGACCGCTAACACTGAGAAAATACTTAGTGGAACAGGTGCTCATAATAAAAGGTTCTGAGCAGTTGGGGCAAACTTGAGGGGACCAGCATCCGTATTGATAAGCGATAGTATTTGGTTGATTAGATTATTGAGTTTATAATTATGTATTAACTGGTTACGCTGATCGATTTATTGGGCACAAAAGCCGGAGTGGATTGGTGCCATTAAGGTGTTTGTTCACTCTATATGCAAATACGACGATCCAATTACTTCACAGAATAATGAAGAGGTTGTGACAATGTTCTTTCTTTGCTCTGATCCTCCCTTTCACTCTGTTTCTTACTGTTCATCCCTTTCTGAAAGAAAAGAAGATCAAATAAAGGTCCCATAACCTGTTACGGTCATAGAGGCAGTGAATTCCTATCCACTGTATCTCTGGCTTGGTATTGTAAGCTGGGGCCTAATCCTCTCCTGTCGTTTTAAACCTTCCCCATCGGAAGTCAGGCACCCATTCGCACCTGGGTGGAGCGAGGTTAATCGGAGTCAAGTGCCTTTCCCACGCACACAACATTCATTCATTCATTCATTATGCCCATCGCTCCTGGTGGAGCATAGGCCATCAACGACCCCTCGCCATCGCACTCTGCTCTGGGCTGTTCTGGCCATTCCAGTCCAGTTGGTCCCTTGCTGCCTCGGTATCTCGCCTCCAGCTGTTGCGAGGCCGGCACGCACACAACACCATGTGCATAAACATGGCCACGAACCCTGATCACCATGAACTCTGGATACAGAGGTCTGACGCCTAACCGATTCCGCCACGGTGTCTCCTGTCTTGATCGTTACATAAACATCCATTTTTTTTCCTGATAAGTCTAATCTTTATTGCCTGTCCAGACAGAGACTAGTTCTCTTACCACCTCAACCAAAGAGCTTGGTGGGGTTGGACGGCTGAGATGGATCGTGCGCGTGCGTGGTGGTTACGTTCCTTTTTCCGGCCCTGCATTTAGTCAGTGCTGCACAGGTTAGGAAAACACTCCGTATGGTGTATTCGTTGGGACACGGGAAAGGCTACAAATTATTGGTATATGATGTTGTACATTGTGTGCTGTTCTGTGTTGTGTGATTTTGCGTTGCGATGTGTTGTACATTTTCGCACTGCATTGTATTACACTGTAACATAATTCCATGTCGTATTGTTATTTGTTTCCGATATTATTCAGTCTTGTGGTGGCCATTGCGGTCAGCTGGGCCATGTAAACAATATATAAAGGAACGAATGAATCAATAAGTATGTGTATTGTGTCAGTATTATCACATGATGTTTTGACAGCTGGGCCATATAAACAATATATAAAAGAACGAATGAATCAATGAGTATGTGTATTGTGTCAGTATTGTCACATGATGTTTAGATCGCGTCGTGTGTGGTATTGTGTCGTGTTTGATTAAAAAAAAAAAGAAGTTTAATCTCGTCGCATGCCATTGCGCTGTACTCTGTAGTGTTGTACTCCAGAGAGTTCCACTATTTTGTGTCATATAACAGTACTCTTCAGCGATCACAACAAAAAAAAGAAATGACAACTTTTGAAGTACCATGCAGTAAACGTGTCTCCATAAAAAAAATCCAAAAAAAAATCTTCCCATTACTAGCAGAACCGATTTTCGCCTCTGGTATTCTCAGTCTGCTGCCGCAAACCGAAGCGATGCTGGTCGTTGCTTTGAATTAATTTGAAAGAAATCAAGCCCAGTGTTCGATTTTACATGGGAAATAGATCTCACAGTTTGCAGGGATGGAATAATGGAAAACGAATTCGTTAAACTGTGCATCCATTACCTAACCTGTGCAGTATTAATTAAGCAGCGTTTTGTGTGAGTGTCTCGTGTGATCTGGAATTGAAATTTGAGGGAGCTTGTCACCGTTGAACAGCTTTCATCATGTTCAAGAACATCTGGGCATCTGGAGCAATCAGTATGAAAACCAAACTCCGCATCTTCAACTCCAATGTGAAGTCAATTCTGCTCTACGGATGCGAGACATGGCGGACAACACAGACGATGCAGCAGAAGATTAAGACATTCTTCAACACTTGTCTGAGGCGCATCTACAAGATCCGATGGCAGGAGAAGATCCGAAACGAAGATCTGTGGGAGCGAGCGGGACAGGAACCAGATGCCAAGCAGATACTGCGGAGGAAGTGGGGCTGGATCGGCCACACCCTGAGGAAGCCAGCGTCCAGCATCACACGCCAAGCCCTGACCTGGAACCCGCAGGGAAAGAGGAAGAGAGGCCGGCCTCGCAACAGCTGGAGGCGAGACACCGAGGCAGAGCTGAAGCAGCAAGGGACCAGCTGGACTGGAATGGCCAGAACAGCTCAGAACAGAGTGCGATGGCGAGGGGTCGTCGATGGCCTATGCTCCACCAGGAGCGATGGGCAAAATGAATGAATGTCACCGTTAACGTTTGCCGCGGAAGTTCGTCATTTAGAGCGTGAAGTGGTCTTGCAAAAAATGAGTGTACAGGCTTAAACTCGTACATTTCTTACGGCATAATGGCAACATAATACAACAACCATATTTTGGTGAAAATATATAAAAAGAAAAATCCATGGTTCTGAACGACGCACTTGATTTTCATACCTTGAATTTGACATAGATAGTCTGTTGCAACGTGATCAGTAATATGGGGCACCATGCAGTAGCACAGAATATGATCAAGCACAAAATTTGCTTCGTATCCTTTATGTTTATAATGTTGAGAAACCAGCTAAGAAACATTTCACGCGCGCGTTCGGGCGCGCTTAGATACGCGAACACGCACGCACACATTCAAGTACATACACATACACAAGTATCTCTGCGCGCTCGCACATCCACCCCCGACACCCCTCCCGCACCCCTCACCCCACCCCCACATTCACGATGCACACGAGCGCCAAAACGCATCCCAAACACTTCCTTTCTTTCTCAATAACAACCGTGTGGTGTCGCTAACTGGGAATAACCGTCACTGATGAGGACAAAACGTTTAACTGCACCATCCTAACGTCAAATCGATTAGGAATCAATTCAGAACTGATCGACACGTCTCCTTCTATGTCCAGCTTCAGGAAAACGTGACGAAGTGGGTTTGATCCAGATTAGTCTCCCCCGCCCCTCTCTCCGCCCCCTTCTGACACCCCCCCCCCCTCTCTGCCACCACCTCCACCCCCTTACTCTCGCTATCTTTCTACCATTTCTTCTGTATTAGATACTATTGTCCACTTTTTAGGTCTGCAACAAAATTAATGAGGCGGTGGCCTTATATTGAATAAATCTTTTGAAACTTCCTCACGTATATACAAGAACCTATGGTGAACGTTCTTTCTTCTTTGCTGCTCCTCACATCTGGAACAACCTTCCTTATCATATCCGTGTATCTGATTCTATTTATGCTTTTCGCTCATCACTAAACAGTCATCTTTTTAAAAACTATCTATAAGCACTCTCAGCTTCCTTTTCTCCAACACCACCCATGTCAGCTCACTTTGGATGTATGTAGAGTGGGAAAGGGAGAGTGTGAGAAGGGGGGAGGGTTTTTTGAGATAGAGTGGCCATGAATGTTTTATGTTACTTGTAATATTTTTCTTTCATGTAAAGCGTCCTGAGCTCTTAGTGAGAAAGGGCGCTATAAAAATGTACAGTTTTATTATTATTATTATTATTATTATTACTAACGTTAATGTGTGGACCAAACCTGACTAGGGAGGGTATCCAACAATCCGTGGGGATCACATGTGATTTCTTGTACGCGCGTTTCAGATTGCTTCCCGTTTGCGACGGAACGCGTTGGCGACGAGTGCAGGGTAGGGGCATGCCATCGTTGGCGGGTTTTGACAGACTTTGGGCTTTGGATATTTTTCGTCAACTAGCACCAGATCAGAGCAGTCAGCAGCACACTGCTGTTCAGGCTTGGGCTTTCCAGCTCTGGAAGTCGCCAGCTTCAAACGGTAAAAAAAAAAAAAAAAAAAAAGTTATCGGAGACGTTCTTTACTTAGGATGAGCAAGTAGAAATGTGGGAGGGTAAGTACGTAGATCTTACCTGCCTGCAGCATAACTAACATGCGAGTTTGTTGAACGTGCACACACACACACGCACACGCACATACACATACACACTGCACACTGCACACACATACATAATGCACTCGCGCTCACACACACACACACACACACACACACACCATACATGCACGCACACACGCACATTCACACACACACACACACGCGCGCGCGCTCACACACACACACACACACACACACACACACACACACACACACACACACACACACACCACAACTTAGCATTCAAGATCTGTCACCTACCACAGAAAATCCGAGGAATGATTTATGGTAACGGGTTTGACGGCATGAACAAGAAGTAGTAGTAGTAGTAGTAGCAGAAGAAGAAGAAGAAGAAGAAGAAAAGAGCACTTCTTTTTTTGGGGGGTCCATGCCAGCATGCTTGTGACGTGTAGTGATATAGTGACAGCATGTCAAAGAGAGGAACAGGTTCACACATGTCTCACACTGGGTCTCCACAGGGGTGGTGGTTCTTTATCGGCTTTCCGTAGTCCTCAACAAATACTCTTTGTCTGGGCCCTTGCTACCTTCCCCTTCTTCTTCTGTCTATCTATCTATCTATCATTATGTATAGCACACATACATAATGCACTCGCGCATACATACATATATATATATATATATATATATATATATATATATATATAATTTGTGTGTAAAAAAAAGAGTTTTATATCGAATAAGTTAAGGCAGTGTGTGTGGAAAAAAAGAAATAAAAAAGAAGGTTGATAGTATTTCGGTTTTCGTGTTTGAAAAAAAAAAAGGAAAAAAAAGGGCTCTTTATGAAAAAAAAGGGTTTTTTATGCTTTTATTATTGCATAACTGACATCGACATCTAAAGTTTCAATAAACGAGGTAAATCGCAAAACAGCTCAAATTTCTTGGCACCATAATCATCGGTGGTGAAAATTGTCGAACAAGCGAACAGATTTTCTTACAACGACAATGAATCTGAAAACGAAAAAAATATTCAAGAAGTAATGTGAAAGAAATGGTCGGAAAGTAAATGATCCAGAGAATCCTAATGTGGCAGAAATGGTCGCAAAGTAAAGTATCGAGATAATTATTCCTAGTTTCAGTTTCAGTATCAGTAGCTCAAGGAGGCGTCACTGCGTTCGGACAAATCCATATACGCTACACCACATCTGCCAAGCAGATGCCTGACCAGCAGCGTAACCCAACGCGCTTAGTCAGGCCTTGTTCCTAATGTGAAAGAAATGGTTGCAAAGTAAATTATCGAGATATTCCTAATGTGAAAGAAATGGTCGCAAAGTAAATCATCCAGATATTCCTAATGTGAAAGAAATGGTCGCAAAGTAAATCATCCAGATATTCCTAATGTGAAAGAAATGGTCGGAAAGTAAATCATCCAGATATTCCTAATGTGAAAGAAATGGTCGCAAAGTAAATCATCCAGATACTCCTAATGTGAAAGAAATGGTCGCAAAGTAAATGATCCAGATATTCCTAATGTGAAAGAAATGGTCGCAAAGTAAATCATCCAGATATTCCGAATGTGAAAGAAATGGTCGCAAAGTAAATGATCCAGATATTCCTAATGTGAAAGAAATGGTCGCAAATTAAATCATCCAGATATTCCTAATGTGAAAGAAATGGTAGCAAAGTAAATCATCCAGATATTCCTAATGTGAAAGAAATGGTCACAGATTAAATGATCCAGATATTCCTAATGTGACAGAAATGGTCGGAAATTAAATCATCCAGATATTTCTAGTGTGAAAGAAATGGTCGCAGATTAAATCATCCAGATATTCCTAATGTGAAAGAAATGGTCGCAAAGTAAATCATCCAGATATTCCTAATGTGAAAGAAATGGTCGCAAAGTAAATCATCCAGATATTCCTAATGTGAAAGAAATGGTCGCAAATTAAATCATCCAGATATTCCTAATGTGAAAGAAATGGTCGCAAAGTAAATCATCCAGATATTCCTAATGTGAAAGAAATGGTCGCAAAGTAAATCATCCAGATATTCCTAATGTGAAAGAAATGGTCGCAAAGTAAATGATCCAGATATTCCGAATGTGAAAGAAATGGTTGGAAAGTAAATCATCCAGATATTCCTAATGTGAAAGAAATGGTCGCAAAGTAAATCATCCAGATATTCCTAATGTGAAAGAAATGGTCGCAAAGTAAATCATCCAGATATTCCTAATGTGAAAGAAATGGCCGCAAATTAAATCATCTAGATATTCCTAATGTGAAAGAAATAGCCGCAAATTAAATCATCTAGATATTCCTAATGTGAAAGAAATGGTAGCAAAGTAAATCATCCAGATATTCCTAATGTGAAAGAAACGGTCGGAAATTAAATCATCCAGATATTCGTAATGTGAAAGAAATGGTCGGAAGGTAAATCATCCAGATATTCCTAATGTGAAAGAAATGGTAGCAAAGTAAATCATCCAGATATTCCTAATGTGAAAGAAATGGTCACAGATTAAATGATCCAGATATTCCTAATGTGACAGAAATGGTCGGAAATTAAATCATCCAGATATTTCTAGTGTGAAAGAAATGGTCGCAAAGTGAATCATCCAGATTTTCCGAATGTGAAAGAAATGGTCGCAAAGTAAATCATCCAGATATTCCTATGTGAAAGAAATGGTCGGAAATTAAATGATCCAGAAATTCCTAATGTGAAAGAAATGGTCGGAAATTAAATCATCCAGATATTCCTAATGTGAAAGAAATGGTCGCAAAGTAAATCATCCAGATATTCCTAATGTGAAAGAAATGGTCGCAAAGTGAATCATCCAGATTTTCCGAATGTGAAAGAAATGGTCGCAAAGTAAATCATCCAGATATTCCTATGTGAAAGAAATGGTCGGAAATTAAATCATCCAGATATTCCTAATGTGAAAGAAATGGTCGCAAAGTAAATCATCCAGATATTCCGAATGTCAAAGAAATGGTCGGAAATTAAATCATTCATATATTCCTAATGTGAAAGAAATGGCCGGAAAGTAAATCATCCAGAGAATC
>NC_134878.1:8045294-8107794 GCF_041734735.1 Babylonia areolata | reverse complement strand
CTTCTGCGTTCGTGGACTGCAGCTCCCACATTCACTCGTATGTACACGAGTGGGCTTTTACGTGTATGACCGTTTTTACCTCGCCATGTAGGCAGCGTTGCTCCGTTTTCGGGGGTGGATACTTCTTTCAGATGTAACGATACAGAGATTACCCCCCCCCCCCTCTCTCTCTCTCTTCATACAGGTACGTCTCTCAGACGTGCACTTTTTAACACTTGCACAAACACATGTACGCAAATACACACACCAGTGCGGACGGGCGCATAATATACTGACATAGGCAAGTAACTGGTATAGGCAAGCACAAACACACACGTACACTAAAAGTCAAACACACATACACAAGCACGCAGAATGAAATATTGTCAATCATTAACCGAAGAAATATTAAGGAATGCGAATACGATAAAATAAAGCAAGAATAAATCATAATGCAAGAAAATTACGTGGCTAAAAATACGAAAAAGAAAAAAAAAAGAGCGAGACAACGTGTGCCCTGCCTCTAAGTACATCGCCCATTGATGTCCAACAATGGAAAAGTAGAAAGCAGTGGATGTGGGGAAGAATGCAGAGACAGAGAGAGAGAGAGAGAGAGAGAGAGAGAGTTCCAATGTTGACGTAAGTCCAAGTTCATGGCGCGTAATCAATTCCATTCCTTTCAGGTTTACGAAACTATATTTATACGTAACTAAACAAATTGAAACAAACAAACACACACACACACACACACACACAAATCACGAACACATTTCATATAATGTATCGTAAAATGCAAAGTCATTTATTTTCATGCTTTGGCAGTTACATAGAAGATAGTTTTATCTCGAGGAATAAAAGTAGCATGAACTGGTGATACTGGACTCTCGAACATTATGTGGGACAGAAAACGCATATATATACCAGCAGAACAGATAGATAAAATGAAGATCGGAAAAGGTTTAGAAAAACATTGGTCGTCAGTATGCCCTGCAATGCCTTTGCTATCAGTAAAGAGTGGGGGGTGAACACTGGCGTTTGGATTTTGTTTTCTTCACCTTTGGTGTCAAGCTCCAAGCCGTGTTTGTTCAATATATTGAACAATAGTATTGTATTGTATTACTTTTATTTCTTACAGCAGATTTCTCTCTGTGTGAAATACGGGCTGCTCTCCACAAGGAGAGCGCTTCGCTAAACGAAGAGCGCCACCATTTTAAAATTATTTTTTTTCAGCTTGCAGTTTTATTTGTTTTCCTATCTAATTTTGCCAGGGACAACCCTTTTGTTGCCGTGGGTTATTTTACGTGCGCTAAGTGCATGCTGCACACAGGACCTCGGTTTATCGTCTCATCCGAATGACTAGCGTCCAGACCACTACTCAAGGTCTAGTGGAGTGGGAGAAAATACTGGCGACTATGAGATTCGAACCAGTGCGTTCAGATTCTCTCGCTTCCTAAACGGACGCGTTACCACCAGACCGACACTCCACAATAATGTTTCTTTAGAAGTCCGGCGTCGTCACACATTTGACTTATCTCAAGGCCAGACACTGGGTGGTTATGCCAAATAATTAGGATGAAAGGAGAACGTCTGATTTTGTACTTGAGAATTTTAGTGGGGAAACTAGACATGATATAGACTGCAAGATCGGGTCCCTTTTTCATTTTAGGATACGAGAAAGCAAACGAGAAACTAAAACATTCCTGATCAACAAATCATTCGCTTGCTGGATATTCTGTTTAAAAAGTGTACCGTCTGGTGATATTTTATCTTTTTTTCTTCTTCCATCGTTAGTAAAATGCAAACTTTTAACACTTTTGGAACGAATAATATTTACTGAAGTCTGCAAGACAGTTCCCAAGCTGATTTTGCTTCTAAAATTTAATGTGGTCGAAACTGTTACTGACCAGAACAAAACATTCTAACTTGACTGTTCAAAATTTGACAAAGAAGAAAAAAAAAAAGAGTTCGAATAAGAGTTTCGTGATACTAAAACGGAAATGACTAATACCTAAATCTACAACCAACGTCATTGTCAGTACCAGAGTCTGCTTTTTTTGTGATACGGCATTGGACAACCACACAGCACATGTACATAGTAATCCCACTAATCCTCCATTTTGGCAATCCGTCTGCTCCATAATCCTGGCTTGGACTGACTGACCAGCAGCGTTACCAGACGTTTGTTGTGTGGGGTTCAGAAGAACGCGTTGTGGTTACACGCAGCAATATATTCCGCGCTGTACTGTGCTCCATAATCCCAACGACTCCTTTCAGCCGGCCTACACAGGCAAGCTGTTGGTGGACCCAGAGCACACCAATGAAAACACAAGACGACCTAATCCTCACTCACAGTCACTCAGACAGCCAGTACTGATGCAGATAGCTCACAGTACCCCCAAAAGGGGGATTGTGTCCATTCCTTTTACCGGACCTGTTTGACAATCGTTGATCAGAGCCTGAGATCAGTGTTCAATTGTGTTAACTTGGACTGCTTTGTGTACGATTCAAACTTATCAAGCTGCCGAAAAAGACCGGCTTCAAACGTATCTGGGGTTGATATGGTGAAGGCTTTTCGGGTGTGGACGCCGCTGAACTGGTGTTCATTGTTGGTTGTGAACCGGCCGCTAAGGGTTTTTTATGGTCGGAACATAATTCTCCCGTCGTTTCGTGTGGGGCCAGCATGTTGTTGAACTTGTCAGCGGCTGTGTAGTTTACGTCTTGAGTGGGGCTTCTCTCTCTCCGCTTTATCTCCACGACAGAATAGCGTGCAAGGACACACACACACACACACACACAGAGTGAGTTTTGATACACACAACTGTGTCAAGAGACGGCTGGGGGTTGTTGATGGTGATATGAACTGTTTTGTGGGCCGGAGAAGTGTGTCTGTGTTTGTTACATACACGAAGTTCATGTGAGCTACATGCAGTGCACAGCTTTATCTGTCAGGGCTTACTTTGAATTGACGAGGCCTGTGTTATCAGACTGCTCACGTTTGGTCAAGAAAGCAGTGGAAAAAAAACAAAAAAACCCTAGGCGCAAGCAAACGACTATGTAGTTTCAGAAAGATTGTGAACAAAGTATAAAAGTGATTGTCGGTGTCTATTATACACTCGTTTTCGATACAGATTAACAGCTGTGCGGATTATTCAGCAAAGCTAACCCCATTCTGGACTGGCGCAAAAAACAAATTCGACGCTGGTTGTCGACTTTGAAGCTTTGAGCGAGTGCTGTTCAACACTTTTCTCAAGCATACTGACAACTTGGAATGGGCAGGTCCTTACACTGACCTATTTTCCCTGTCACTGTGTTCGTTGTTTGGTTTGAAAGCATCACGAGGGACAAAAAAAAAAAGAACGAAAAAAAGATGAGGGGGCCACGGTTACGTGGAGAAACTATGACAGCCACACGGCCTCATTCTTCTCCTGTTGTCTTGCAGCGCAAGTTGACCTTGAATGACTTTCCCATGGAGTACGGGGTCAAGGACGCTCAGCAGCGCTCCCTCACCTCTCGGCAGGAAAGGTCAAGGCTGCAGGACCGCCTGCAGTCGGCGCGCAAGGAGAGCGAGACCCTGAGGGAGTACAGCCGCCGACGTTTCCAGACGGTGGTGGACTGGGAGAAAGGGCAGACGGGCCCGCTCGCACCCACCACCCCCATCAACACCACCACCACCACCTCGCCCTACACCCAGCCTTCCACCCGTCGCCCCAGGACCACGACAGGCGCCAGGCAGCAGCTGCCCGTGCCCCCTCCTCAAGCCCCCTCCACCCCGACCAACGGCCCCACCAAGGACGGCAGCATCCTGTACAACGGCAAGCCTCTCCTCCTCAGCGCCATCCGGGCCCGACCCAACTCCGAGCCCCCGAGCCGCTTCGACCATCTGCGGGGGGCCCACGGGAAGGCCTACCCTTACATCCAACGCACCCTGGAGCAGAGCAACTGCGAGTACCGGGTGGGGGCCACCCCGTGCGGCACGGCGCGCGGAGACGATCGCCGAGACGGGTCCCTGTCGCCCGATTTCGTCATGCTGATCCCCGTGATGTCAGAGGTCTCCGACGTCACTGCGAAAGAGGAAGAAGATGACGTCGTTGGCGACCGAGCAACGGACGAGAGGCTCGCCGCCTGGCAGAAAGGGCAGGCGTGGACGGAAGATGCGCCTCTGCTGGCCAGCACGGCAAGGTCAAGGTCGCCGAGGTCAGAGGAGAGGTCAGAGGACAAGGTGATGCCGGACGCGCCTGGGAATACTGAGGAGGGTCAAGGCCAGTGTGATGATATGTCTCGGTGAGGCTTGTTGTTGTTGGTGTTGTTGTTGGTTGTGGTGGTGGCGTTCTCGTTGCTAGTTGTTTGCTTCTGATGGTGGTTGTGTTGTGATGGTGATGTCAGTGTGTTGTCTCTATGCTTGTCCCTATTCTTCTTCTTCTTCTGTAGTTCCTATATTTTTGACTCACTTGTGTAAACAAAGTGAGTCTATGTTTTAACCCGGTGTTCGGTTGTCTGTGTGTGTGTGTGTGTGTGTGTGTGTGTGTGTGTGTGTGTGTGTGTGTGTGTGTTTGTCCGTGGTAAACGTTAACATTGACATTTTCTCTGCAAATACTTTGACAGTTGACACCAAATTAGGCATAAAAATAGGAAAAATTCAGTTCTTTCCAATCACCTTGTTTAAAACAATATTGCACCTCTGGGATGGGCACCAAAAAAAAAAAAAAAAAAAAAAAATGAAGCCTAATTATATGCAAACTGCATTTACTGTTATATTTATATTTTTTGCATTCTCTAAACTTGGCACTTTGATCTGATATTCTGACCCAACAACAAGAGCAGTCATTATTATCCTTTTTTGCTCAAACAGGAACTTCTTTTGCTAAGCATGGAAGTTTTATTTATTTTGCAAACGTTTTGGTGCAGATAGTAAAGAAGAGAAAATTACTCTGTAATTAATGCTAGGGGACTTAATTTGCTTTAAACTGATCTTTCTCATCTTAAACATTACATTTTGAAATTATACTCAAGTGTATCACAAGTGAGTCTTGAAGGCCTTGCCTCTCTTGTTATTTGTTTGTCTTGATACGCTGTTACACCATGGAGGCATGTCAGTGACGTTGTTGTCGTTGTGATTAACATCGTTAGTATCAGCGTTCTTTTTTTTTCTTACTGATATTGCTGTTATTTTTGTTCTGTTGTTCATTATATGTCACTGTTATTAATATAACTGCTGTTTGTTTGTAGTTTGTATTGGCCAAACTTTTCTTTTTCTCTTTCTCATTCGTGGCTTCAGATGATTAGCTAGCTAACTGGCTGACTGATTTACTCGCCAATTAACCTGTTAACCAGCCAACATTATTAACACAGTCACCCACCCACCCACCCACTCACCCACCCACCCACCCACTCACTCACCAGCCAGCCAGCCACTCAAATAACCCACCCACCCACTCACTCACTCACCCACCCATCCACTCACTCACTCACCAGCCAGCCAGCCACTCAAATAACCCACCAACCCACTCACTCACTCACCCACCCACCCACCCACTCACTCACCAGCCAGCCAGCCACTCAAATAACCCACCCACCCACCCACTCACTCACTCACTCACTCACCCACCCACCCACTCACTCACCAGCCAGCCACTCAAATAACCCACCCACCCACTCACTCACTCACTCACTCACTCACCCACCCACCCACTCACTCACCAGCCAGCCAGCCACTCAAATAACCCACCCACCCATCTGCCCACGAACCCAAAGCAGACTTACGCACGGTTAATTCCAGTTAATAATAATAATAATAATAATAATAATAATGGACATTTGTTGAACGCTTTCCTCCCTTAAAGAGAACTCAAAGCGCTTTACAATCAACATCAAACACACACACACATACACACACACACACACGCAGGCACGCACGCGCGCGCGCGAGCACGCACGCAATAACTCACAAAAGAAAGAAGAAGACGACAAATAATGATTTAGCGTATCCATTGCCTGGAATCATAACACGAAGAAACAAAACTACTAAGAGGAGAGTTGGTCTGCTGGTAAATGTGCACGGCTGGTAAAGGGAGTGTCGTCCACGGCTTTCAATCCCACACGGACCTGGGGAATATTTACTCCCCCCTCCCTACTAGACCTCGAGTGGTGGTCTGGATTCTAGTCCTTAGGGTGAGACGATAAACCGTAGACCAGTTTGCAGCATGCACTCAACGGGCGTGAAAAAAGAGCCCAAACACAAGAAGAGGGTTGACAGAATTCTGTTGAAAAAAACACGTTGATTGTAAAACACTCACACTTGCAGACTGACTAAAAAGCACAAGGTGGCGTTGGATTGTGGCGGGCACGCTCTCCTAGAGGGATAATAATGATAATGATAATGATGATATTAATAATGAAATCATACACGATTTTTCGGTTTTTCCAAACTTATACGTGAGTCGGACTGACCCAAATAGTGATAAGTGTCAGCTTCACCTTCTTGGAAAAAAAAATGTTAGAGCGTGCAGACTGATCCATGAACGGGAACGTCTGCTACTTTAGCCCCCCACCCCCACCCCAGCAAACAACAACAACAAAAAAAAAAAAAAAAAAAAAAAAAAAAAAAAAAAAAACAAAAAACAAACGGTGAGCAGATGCGTTACCTATACATGGACCGAAGACATTGAAAAGGCCTCGAGAGGCTACTAAATGCTGAAAAAAAGAAACACACACACACACACACACACACACACACACACACACTCTCTCTCTCTCTCTCACACACACACACACACACACACACACACACTCTCTCTCTCTCTCTCTCTCTCACACACACACACACACACACACACACACACACACACACACACACACACACACACACACACAAGTCACATGCAACAAATGGTGATTATTACAACATTAATTCAGCAATCAGGCAAACAAGTCGATATGTAATGAAGTTCGTCAGAAAGTCAGTATGCAAGTAAGCAAGCATGTTGACAATTGATTGACAGCTAATCTGAAACCGAACTGGTCTAGCTTAAACGAATCGTAAAATAGCCTTACCTAACCAAATAGTTGTTACTTTATTTTTGTTAACATGTTAAGCATGGAAGAATAACAACAGAATGGTTGACTAAATGACAAGACGACTTATTTTGAATGGCAGCTGATTGTCAGTTTATTTATTTATTTTACTATTTGACTCACTTGTGTAAACAAAGTGAGTCTATGTTTTAACCCGGTGTTCGGTTGTCTGTGTGTGTGTGTGTGTGTGTGTGTGTGTGTGTCCGTGGTAAACTTTAACATTGACATTTTCTCAGTAAATACTTTGTCAGTTGACACCAAATTAGGCATAAAAATAGGAAAAATTCAGTTCTTTCCAGTCATCTTGTTTAAAACAATATTGCACCTCTGGGATGGGCACAAAAAATAAATAAAAAGTGAAGCCTAATTATATGCAAACTGCATTTACTGGTTGTTTTTTTTTTGTATTCTTTAAACTTGGCACTTTGATCTGATATTCTGACCCAACAACAAGAGCAGTCATTATTATCATTTTCTGTTCAAACAGGAACTTCTTTTGCTAAGCATGGAAGTTTTATTTATTTTGCAAACGTTTTGGTGCAGATAGTAAAAAAAGGGAAATTACTCTGTAATTAATGCTAGGGGACTTAATTTGCTTTAAACTGATTTTTCTCATCTTAAACATTACATTTTGAAATTATATTCAATGCATAAAAAGCTTGTGTGTTTTACTCTCAGTGTACAGGGCTTTTTTTTTTCTTTTTTTTCTTTTTTAAGCGCAAAGCTTTATAATAACAAACCAAAATACAGAACACATTTGAACGATTAGATTTTTTTTTAAAGTGTATCACAAGTGAGTCTTGAAGGCCTTGCCTCTCTTGTTTACTATTTATTGTTGCTTTCAGCCCAGTCAACGGGGAAGATCAGGCCGAGGCAGTGATAACGGAATCAGCGTGTGACTAACCACATTGTTACAGAAAGTTTGATCTGCAATTTCTCATAGAGCTTGTTTGTTCACCCTCACCTCTACCACCCCCCCTTCTCTCCCCCCTCCACCTCCACCACCCCATGATCAAAAGGCCTCTTCTGTTAGCCATCACTGTTGACTCTTATCAAATTTGGCAGTGCTTTCATGGTTCTCAGCTCAAGAACCTTGATGATGTTGTCCTTGGTAACACACTGTCCATGCACACATTTTTTAATTTTTTCTGTCAATACTGCTGCTGTCAGTTCAGACGCCTCAGTCTTTCCGTTTCAGTTTCAGTAGCTCAAGGAGGCGTCACTGCGTTCGGGACAAATCTATATACGCTACACCACATCTGCCAAGCAGATGCCTGACCAGCAGCGTAACCCAACGCGCTTAGTCAGGCCTTGAGAAAAAAAGAGAAAGAAAACAAGAAAAAAGAAAAGAAAAAAAAAAAGGAATAAATAATAGATAAATACATTAAAAAACAACAACAAAAAAACAAAACTACTCCCACTACTAATAATATGTATGAGGCGCAAGCATCAGTTCAATCCGGAAGTTACCTGTCTTCCGGCCCCAACATCTTAAGACGCGTCGCTTCTCTCGCCTCGAATGATCTCTCTTGTCTGGTTTGCCCGCTTCACCCATTGACTCCCTTAAGTAAAAAACACAAACAAACAAACAAAGAACGCTTCTCTCGCCTCGAATGATCTCTCTTGTCTGGTTTGCCCGCTTCACCCATTGACTCCCTTGAGTAAAAAACACAAATAAACAAACAAAGAACGCTTCTCTCGCCTCGAATGATCTCTCTTGTCTGGTTTGCCCGCTTCACCCATGTACTCCCTTAAGTAAAAAACAAACAAACCACAAACAAACAAACAAAGAAACACTGACGCTTCTCCCGTACTCCAAAAAGAAAAGAAAAAAGGCTTCAGCACATCACTTCTCTTTTGCAAAGTCACCATCAGGCTCACTGCCTCACAAAATGCAGTACAATATCAGCACTCTCCGTCATATATGATTTTTTGTTTTTTTCTGTTTTTAAGAATCCTGCCCCCTCCTGTTTCTATGAATCACGTAGCTGCAAACCTACTCTTCTGAACCTCAATAAGCTATCACGTGTGGCCATCCGTTTTAATCAACGGCAGTTCCTACCATTTGTGCGCTGTTTATTGGTGACTGCTGTGCTGAAGAACGGTGATATAATCCCACTATGAAGAAATGCAAATAAAGGAATGGTGACTTAACACCCTGACCTGTGATTTCAATCTTGTCTCGGTGAGGTGACAAGCCTCACACTGACGTTAAATACTTGTCAGCAAAAATGAAATGGATTAAACACTTTACAATCGACCGCCGCTCTTTCTCTGTTAAAACCCTACGCATAAGAAAAAAAGAAAGAAAAAAGAAAAAAAAAAAAAAGAAAAAAAAAAGCCTACTGTGCGCAGTCTGGATCTTAAGACCTGATTTGCATCAGTCTGTCTTGTTTATGTTACACAGTAAGTGGGTGTAAAAAGAGGTTTGTCAAATCATTTCTAAAGGGGCCGAATAAATCATCGTAAATACCAACAAAGCACTAAAGACATCATGTGTCTGTCAGAAGAATAAGAAATAAAAAAGATTTCTACACCGTGGAAAAAAAAAAAAACAAACACACTGAAGAGAAGTGCCCGCTTCTGATGTATGTAACGAATGTAACGGGATATTTTACATTATTTGGAGAGCTTGGAGGGAGGGGGGAGGGGGTGGTAGGGGGTGGCGGGGAGGTCGGGGGAGGGGGGTAAATACATTGAATTCAGTTCAAGACTAGCACAAATAATCGTTCAGTTCTTTTCAGGAGGGGGAGGTTAGAAGGGTGGGGGGGTGGGGGGGGGGGACATAACGCCAATCATACGTTACTGCTTGAACAGTGTGGATGTGTGTCTTTGTTGACTTCAGGGAACTTGAGATCCATTCATCAAAGCGTGATATTCAGTATGAGTTAGCTCCCTCTAGATCTTTCGTTTTGTCGAATATCTACACTCATCTCTAATCTGTTCAAAATAGATTCTCCCCCACCCTCGCCCTCCCCATTCTGTCTGTCGTTTCTCTCGCCCTCTATCTGCATGCGTTTTAAAGTTCTGATCTTGAAACCGCTTCATTCACAGTTATGCATGCGTATGAATGTCTGATTTGAATGCACTTTTGTTTCGTCACGGCACAAGAATCAGTGTTATATATGTATTACTACTACTACTGTTGTACGTTTATATATCGCCCTTTCTCCCCGAGAGTTCAGGGCGCTTTACATGAAAGAAAAGTTACAAATTACACACAATAGTCATTCGGATGAGACGATAAACCGAGGTCCCGTGTGCAGCACGCACTTAGCGCACGTAAAAGAAGCCATGGCAACAAAAGGGTTGTTCCTGGCAAAATTCTATAGAAAAATCCACGTCAATTGGAAAAACAAATAAAACTGCACGCAGGAAAAAAAAAAAAAAAAAAGAAAAAAAAAAAGGTGGCGCTGTAGTATAGCGACGCGCGCTCCCTGGGGAGAACAGCCCGAATTTCACACAGAGAAATCTGTTGTGATAAAAAGGAATACAAAATACAAAATACAAATACTGCTACTACTGTTGTACGTTTATATATCGCCCTTTCTCCCCGAGAGTTCAGGGCGCTTTACATGAAAGAAAAGTTACAAATTACACACAATAGTACGACCAGTAGTAGTGGTATTATCAGCTTGAGAAAAGAACGCTCTTTAGTGAAGATTGCGATATATATATATATATATATATATATATATATATATATATATATATATAAGGTTTTAAACAACAGACATGATTGAATTTTATGTAGGAACATTGGCATGTCACTCGTTATTCGGTTTAAAACTTTTCTTTCTTTCTTTCGTTCTCTTTTTTTGTTTTTGCTGATTGTGTTCACTTTTCACATTGAATGTATACACAGCATCTGTACCAACACGGAAACATGTCTTCGCAGTGTGTGCAGTGCTGTCCAAATTGGAAACAGAACCAGCATGCATTGCCACACACCCAGTCCCACCATGCACACTCTTTCATCACTATACTGAAGACCAGAATCATGGAGGATAACACGGGCAGCTCTTCTTTGTTGAGGGCTCATCAGTTCTTCTTCTTCTTCTGCGTTCGTGGGCTGCAACTCCCACGTTCACTCGTATATACACGAGTGGGCTTTTACGTGTATGACCGTTTTTACCCCGCCATGTAGGCAGCCATACTCCGCTTTCGGGGGTGTGCATGCTGGGTATGTACTTGTTTCCATAACCCACCGAACGCTGACATGGATTACAGGATCTTTAACGTGCGTATTTGATCTTTTGCTTGCGTGTACACACGAAGGGGGTTCAGGCACTAGCAGGTCTGCACATATGTTGACCTGGGAGATCGGAAAAATCTCCACCCTTTACCCACCAGGCGCCGTCACCGAGATTCGAACCCGGGACCCTCAGATTGAAAGTCCAGCGCTTTAACCATTCGGCTATTGCGCCCGTCATCAGTTATTCTAATCTCCCTCTTGCCTTTATCTCACTGTCATCTGTTAGCTGACGATTCTCATCCACATGATTCAGTCGTTCCCTCTGAAATTCCATGCTTGGCTCGTAAATGCAAAACCCGCATGGCAAACAAAAAAGAAAGAAAAAAAAAAGAAGTCAAAATGGATGAAACAAAACAAACTAGGAGTGAGCGATGTGACAAAACAGAATCATTTATGCTGACTGGTACAGAAAAAAGGGGGAAAAAAAAAGAAAAACACAAAGAAAAAAGGAAGCTGAAACAGATACAAAGTGTATTTTATGTTCTGACTTCGAAATTCGTTTTCTAGTTCAGTCTGCAATCCTGGTTTGCACAGAGATTCATCTCTTGCGATGGAGTGTCATGCGAACCTTTTCTCATGTGAAATTTTTTTTTTGCAAAGTTCTTTAATTTCAGCTTCGAAATAGTAAAATCAGAACCTCCCTGTTTATTGACGCTGCGAGCAAAATTCATTTGTCTCGCTAAGATTATTGTAATTCCCTATTTTACAAGCTCCAGGATATACAGAATAATGCAGCTAGACTCGTTCTAAAAGAAAGTCAAGGAGCCAGAGTGCTTGCTACAGCTCTACGCGGAGTCTTCACTGGCTGCCTGTTCATGCTAGAATTACATACAATGTTGCCAGTCTCTCTCTTTTCAGTGCCTGTGAGTTGTGACATACCGCCCTCGTATCTCTCTGAGATCTCAACCCCTACTTGCCTAATAGAACATTCAGATATGTATCTAGAGACAGAGACTCCTCTCAGCTAACTGTTCCCTTATACCTCCCTCGCAAACAACCATGGAAAGAGGCCATTTTCAGTCTTCGGTTCAGCAACTTGGAACTCTCTGCGCTTTGCTTTCAGACAAACCACTCAACTCTCTACCATCAAAACAAGCCTGAAAACGTATGTGGCTTAACTGACTAGTTCTTTTGTCTTAGTTTATGGCAGTGTGTGTGTGTGTGTGTGTGTGTGTGTGTGTGTGTGTGTGTGTGTGTATGTGTGTGTGTGTATGTGTGTGTGTGTATGTGTGTGTGTGTGTGTGTGTGTGTGTGTGTGTGTGTGGTGAGCGATTCGAGAGAACGAGCATGAGCTTCGGAGAGAGGGGGGTGGGGGTTGGGTACGGGGGCTGTTGTGTGGTTGGAGTGATTGAAATATTGCTGGTTTCTTTCTTCTTTTTTTAACCCCTTTTAACGATAGTATCATATTATTTTTTAGTTTATGTCAGTTATTTTGTAAACCCCTTGTATGCAAATTATAGCCATGCTTCATGAATTCATGTATACATATTTTAGCTGTAATTGCAGTTATCTTATTTGTTTACACCATGGATGTTTTCAGTGTTGTGAGTGATGTCGTGTACGAGTTGTCGCATTTAGGGTTTTTCTTTTTTTTCTTTCCATTTTTTGGTCTGGTAAATTGTGATTTGATAGAATCAGTGATTCTGATTTTATGACTTTTATGAAGCTTTTATATGTCGCTATTTCATTGTCTATGTGTATTCGATTATCTTTAAATATCGGATTTTTAAAGCGCTTAAAGTCTGCTTCAGGTCGTATTATAGCACTATATAAGAATCAAATCTCATTTGATTAATTCACTTGTTGTGGATGGAATAGGTCTTCTCTTGTTGTTTGAATTGATGTAGAAGTTATCTTCACATTCTGCTGTTGTTGTTTTTTGTTGTTTGTTGTTTATAACATTCTATTCCTTTATTAGATATGTGTTTTCCCCAATGCATGTCAGCTGCGCGCTTTGTGATTAGATGACTGTATCAATCCAATCAATCAGCCAATCAACTGGTCGATGGATGAATCGGTCATTCACCCACCCACCCACTCATTCGCTCACTGACTGACTCACTTATTCGCTCACTCACTGACTCACTCACTCCCTCTTTCACCCACTCATTTATTCATTCATTCAGTCAGTCAATAAGTTGGTCAATCCAAGCACGCCCGTGTATACGAGGACCACGTGCTTGCGTGTACGTGAACACGTTCCTATACATGTATACTATGTATATATGTGTGACAGAAACATCTGCGAGTCGACTGCCTGAATTTGGAGGTATCATTCCCAACTCCTTGCCGATCTCCTAACGTATGAGCTTACAGAAGTTTATTTTTTTTTTGCCAGCAAAGTATGTCGCCCCGTGCCAGCAAGTCTGGAACTGTTTTGTCGTGGGTAACGGCGTTCTGGCACTGTGCCAGCCTCACGTGGAGCGGATCCATTAGCGCCTGATTGTGCTTGAGACTGAGATCGGCTCTTGAGGGCCGTCATGGATCATCGCTTTCCGTTCTGAGTGGGGTCTGGGAGTGTGTGTGTGTGTGTGTGTGTGTGTGTGTGTGTTTGTGTGTGTGTGTGTGTGTATTTGTGTGTGTGTGTGTGTGTGTGTGTGTGTGTGTGTTGTACGTGTGTGTGTGTTGTATGTGTGTGTGTGTGAGCTGTGAGAGAGAGAGCTTGATGAATGTTCGCTGGTTTGACCCTGCGGTCACCGTGTGTGTGTGTGTGTGTGTGTGTGTGTGTGTGTGTGTGTGTGTTGTGTGTGTGTGTGTGCTTGTATTTGTGTGTGTGTGTTTCTGTTGTATGTGTGTGTTGTATGTGTGTGTGTGCGTGTGTGTGTGTGTTGTATGTGTGTGTGTGTGTGTGTGTGTTGTGTGTGTGTGTTGTGTGTTTGTGTGTGTGTGTTGTATGTGTGTGTGTGTGTGTGTTGTATTTGTGTGTGTGTGTGTTTGTGTTGTATGTGTGTGTGTGTTGTATGTGTGTATGTGTGTGTGTGTGTTGTGTGTGTTGTATGTGTGTGTGTGTTTGTGTGTGTGTGTGTTGTATGTGTGTGTGTGTGTGGTGTGTGCTTGTATTTGTGTGTGTGTGTGTGTGTGTGTGTGAGAGAGAGAGAGAGCTTGATGAATGTTCGCTGGTTTGACCCTGCGGTCACCGTGTGTGTGTGTGTGTGTGTGTGTGTGTTTGAGACACACACAGATACACACAGAGAGAGAGAGAGATGAGAAGGGGAGGAAGCCGTGTAGCGAGTATTGGTATGTGTGTGGTATTATACCGTTGCAAAATGAATCATTTCCATAGTGGTTTTTTTCTTCTTCTTCCTCTTCTTTATTTTTTTCAACATTCGCTTTGTAGGCTCAGTCATTTCGATTCGTTTCTCTCTGTTTTCTTTTTCCCCTTCTTTCTTTCTTTCTTTCCTTCTTTCCCTGGGCTGTTGTTGCCTTGGTGGGGATAGTTTCATCATGCATGCAATTCAATCCCCACAATAAACACGCCGACACTGAAAGACCTGTTCTGGGTATCTGTGTGTGTGTGTGTGAGAGAGAGAGAGAGAGAGAGAGAGAGAGAGAGAGAGAGAGACGTCCAGACCATTCGCTATACAACATGCACCTGTTCCAGATTTTGACCGAAAGAAGAACATGTGAAATGGGCCAGAGGGTGGCGTGGTGTCTAAATAAAATCGTAGAACGTCCAACAGTGACGTTAAGAGTTTCGGGTTCGTTTTTCAGCAAAAGACCGAGGCTTTATTCCGCCCACCCCTCACACCCACCTCCACCCATCCAACCCCCACCACCGTCACTAAACAGGACTTTGTGTAGTGATCTGCGTGCTAGTGTTTTGGATGAGACGATAAGTCGTAATTCCGAGCTCAGCATGCGCCCAATCGCCCAATGCGTACTAAGATTCTGTGGTAGCAAATGAGCTCTTATTCTTTCGGGAAGGAAACTGATAGTGATAATAATAATAATACACACACACACACACACACACACACACACACACACACATATACATACATATATATATATATATATATATATATATATATATATATATATATATATGCGTGTGTGTGTGTGTGTGCATAAAGATGAAAAAAAGATACATATAAAGATAAAACAAAGGATACATGCAGTCAGGCAATGTACGAAAAAAACATCAACAGAAACAATAACGTAATAATGATAATAATAATAATGTACATTCATACAGCGCCCTTTCTCTCTAAGAGCTCAGGGCGCTTTACATGAAAGAAAAATATTACAAGTTACATAAATCATTCATGACCACTCTTTCTCAAAACCCCTCCTACCCCCCCACCCCCTCCCCCCCCCCACACACACACTACCCCTTTCCCACTCTTTATCCATCCAAAGTGAGCTGACATGGGTGGTGTTGGAGAACAAGGAAGCCGAGAGTGCTTATGGATAGGTTTTTTTTTAAAAAGATGAGTTTTTAGTGATAAATGTGTAAAGCATAAACAGAATCAGATGCAGGTATGTGATGAGGAAGGTTGTTCCGGATGAGAATAGCACCAATAACGACACACACACACACACACACACACACACACACACACACACACACAAAGAGTAAAGAGATTAAGCGTCGCAGTATGTGACCGACGTGCAATGCAAGACACGAACAACGAACAACACAACACAGTGCAAAGCAATGCAACACAACACAACACAACGCAACACAACACAACACAACACAACACAGTACAGTATAGGTCATTGCAGACTAACAAATCATTCCGAACCATACCATACCATACCATATTGCGCATGCGTGCGTTTACAGGTAGGTGTGTGTGTGTGAGTCTGTGTGTGTGTGTGTGTGTGTGTGTGTGTGTGTGTGTATGAGTATGTGCGCGCATGGGTACGTGCGTGCGCGCGCCCGAGTATGTGTGTGTATGTGTGTGTTTGTGTGTGTGTGTGCACGTGTGTGTGTGTGTGTGTGTGTGTGTGTGTGTGGGTATGTGCGTGCGCGCACCCGCGTATGTGTGTGTATGTGTGTATGCATGAGTGTGTGTGTGTGTGTGTGTGTGTGTGCCTGAATCTTCTCTATGACTTGCTAATTGTAGGATCGTTGGTCAGCAGTCGTTTACCGTGTCAACTACTCAATTAGCGTAAGTCCGTGTCCAAATCATCGTTTATCCGTTAAGTGCCTAGACAGGGCCCACACGGGTGCGTACTTGGGTGTCCTTGAAGAAACACTAGGACGGGGACGAGGTCTGTCCCCCCATGTGGCAAGAGACAATACCATAATAGTTTCTGTTCCATTACGCTGCTGTTTGTACCATAGTTGTTTCTATTCCACCACACTGCTGGTTTATGTTGTATTGCAAAGACAATACCATGATAGTTTCTGTTCCATCACACTGCTGGTTTATGTTGTATTGTAAAGACAGTACCATGATAGATTCTGTTCCATCACACTGCTGTTTCATGTTGTATTGCAAAGACAATATCATAGTAGTTTCTATTCCATCACACTGCTGGTTTATGTTGTATTGTAAAGACAATACCATGATAGATTCTATTCCATCACACTGCTGTTTTATGTTGTATTGTAAAGACAATACCATGATAGATTCTATTCCATCACAGTGCTGTTTTATGTTGTAAAGACAATACCATGATAGTTTTTTGTTCCATCACACTGCTGTTTCATGTTGTATTGTAAAGACAATATCATAGTAGTTTCTGTTCCATCACACTGCTGTTTTTTCTTGTGTTGTTAACAGCACAGACAATACCACGATAGTTTCTGTTCCATGACACTGTTGTTTTATGTTGTATTGCAAAGACAATACAATGATAGATTCTATTCCATCACACTGCTGTTTTATGTTGTATTGCAAAGACAATACCATGATAGTTTCTGAATACCATGATAGTTTCTGTTCCATGACACTGCTGGTTTATGTTGTATTGTAAAGACAATACCATGCTAGATTCTATTCCATCACACTGCTGTTTTATGTTGTAAAGACAATACCATGATAGTTTCTGTTCCATCACACTGCTGTTTCATGTTGTATTGTAAAGACAATATCATAGTAGTTTCTGTTCCATCACACTGCTGTTTTTTCTTGTGTTGTTAACAGCACAGACAATACCACGATAGTTTCTGTTCCATGACACTGTTGTTTTATGTTGTATTGCAAAGACAATACCATGATAGTTTCTATTCCATCACACTGCTGGTTTAAGTCGTATTGTAAAGACAATATCATAGTAGTTTCTATTCCATCACACTGCTGTTCTATTTTTTTATATTGTAAAGACAATACCATAGTAGTTTCTGTTCCATGACACTGCTGTTTTATGTTGTATTGTAAAGACAATACCATGATAGATTCTGTTCCATCACACTGCTGTTTATGTTGTATTGTAAAGACAATACCATGATAGTTTCTATTCCATCACACTGTAAAGACAATACCATGATAGATTCTGTTCCATGACACTGCTGTTTCATGTTGTATGGCAAAGACAATACCATGATAGTTTCTGTTCCATGACACTGCTGTTTTATGTTGTATTGTAAAGACAGTACCACGATAGTTTCTGTTCCATGACACTGCTGTTTTATGTTGTATTGTAAAGACAATACCATAATAGTTTCTGTTCCATCACACTGCTGGTTTATGTTGTATTGTAACGGCAATATCATAGTAGTTTCTGTTCCATCACACTGCTGGTTTATGTTGTATTGTAAAGACAATATCATAGTAGTTTCTGTTCCATCACACTGCTGGTTTATGTTGTATTGTAAAGACAATACCATGATAGTTTCTGTTCCACGACACTGCTGTTTTATGTTGTATTGTAAAGACAATACCACGATAGTTTCTGTTCCATCACACTGCTGTTTTATGTTGTATTGTAAAGACAATACCATGATAGATTCTGTTCCATCACACTGCTGTTTTATGTTGTAAAGACAATACCATGATAGTTTCTGTTCCATCACACTGCTGGTTTATGTTGTATTGTAAAGACAGTACCATGATAGTTTCTGTTCCATCACACTGCTGTTTTATGTTGTATTGTAAAGACAAAAGACAATACCATGATAGTTTCTGTTCCATCACACTGCTGGTTTATGTTGTATTGTAAAGACAATACCATGATAGTTTCTGTTCCATCACACTGCTGGTTTATGTTGTATTGTAAAGACAAAAGACAATACCATGATAGTTTCTGTTCCATCACACTGCTGTTTTATGTTGTATTGTAAAGACAGTACCACGATAGTTTCTGTTCCATGACACTGCTGTTTTATGTTGTATTGTAAAGACAGTACCACGATAGTTTCTGTTCCATGACACTGCTGGTTTATGTTGTATTGTAAAGACAGTACCATGATAGTTTCTGTTCCATCACACTGCTGTTTTATGTTGTATTGTAAAGACAATACCATGATAGTTTCTGTTCCACGACACTGCTGTTTTATGTTGTATTGTAAAGACAATACCATGATAGTTTCTGTTCCATCACACTGCTGTTTTATGCTGTATTGTAAAGACAATACCATGATAGTTTCTGTTCCATGACACTGCTGTTTTATGTTGTATTGTAAAGACAATACCATGGTAGTTTCTGTTCCATCACACTGCTGTTTTATGTTGTATTGTAAAGACAATACCATGATAGTTTCTGTTCCACGACACTGCTGTTTTATGCTGTATTGTAAAGACAATACCATGATAGTTTCTGTTCCACGACACTGCTGTTTTATGTTGTATTGTAAAGACAATACCATGATAGTTTCTGTTCCACCACACTGCTGTTTTATGTTGTATTGTAAAGACAATACCATGATAGTTTCTGTTCCATCACACTGCTGTTTTATGTTGTATTGTAAAGACAGTACCATGATAGATTCTATTCCATCACACTGCTGTTTATGTTGTATTGTAAAGACAATACCATGATAGATTCTATTCCATCACACTGCTGTTTTATGTTGTATTGTAAAGACAATACCATGATAGTTTCTGTTCCATGACACTGCTGTTTTATGCTGTATTGTAAAGACAATACCATGATAGTTTCTGTTCCATGACACTGCTGGTTTATGTTGTATTGTAAAGACAATGTCATAGTAGTTTCTGTTCCATGACACTGCTGTTTTATGTTGTATTGTAAAGACAATACCATGATAGATTCTGTTCCATCACACTGCTGTTTTATGTTGTATTGTAAAGACAATACCATGATAGTTTCTGTTCCATCACACTGCTGTTTTATGTTGTATTGTAAAGACAATACCATGATAGTTTCTGTTCCATGACACTGCTGGTTTATGTTGTATTGTAAAGACAATATCATAGTAGTTTCTGTTCCATCACACTGCTGGTTTATGTTGTATTGTAACGGCAATATCATAGTAGTTTCTGTTCCATCACACTGCTGGTTTACGTTGTATTGCAAAGACAGTACCATTATAGCTTCTATTCCATCACACTGCTGTTCTATGTTGTATTGTAAAGACAATACCATGATAGTTTCTGTTCCATGACACTGCTGTTTTATGTTGTATTGTAAAGACAATACCATGATAGATTCTGTTCCATGACACTGCTGTTTTATGCTGTATTGTAAAGATAGTACCATGATAGATTCTATTCCATGACACTGCTGTTTTATGTTGTATTGTAAAGACAGTACCATGATAGTTTCTGTTCCACGACACTGCTGTTTTATGTTGTATTGTAAAGACAATACCACGATAGTTTCTGTTCCATCACACTGCTGGTTTATGCTGTATTGTAAAGACAATACCATGATAGTTTCTGTTCCACGACACTGCTGTTTTATGTTGTATTGTAAAGACAATACCATGATAGTTTCTGTTCCATCACACTGCTGTTTTATGTTGTATTGTAAAGACAATACCATGATAGTTTCTGTTCCATCACACTGCTGTTTTATGTTGTATTGTAAAGACAGTACCACGATAGTTTCTGTTCCATGACACTGCTGTTTTATGTTGTATTGTAAAGACAATACCATGGTAGATTCTATTCCATCACACTGTAAAGACAGTACCATGATAGATTCTATTGCATCACACTGCTGGTTTATGTTGTATTGCAAAGACAGTACCATGATAGTTTCTGTTCCATAACACTGCTGGGTTTTTTTTTGTTGCGTTGTTAACAGCACAGACAATACCACGATAGTTTCTGTTCCATCAGAAGCGCACACAAACATACAACATACAAAGAAATGAAAACAAGCACGCATCCGAACTGAGGAGGGCAGACGATCGACAGAAAGAAAATATAGAGAGAGGGAAGGAAGGAAGGAAGGAAGGAGGAAAGACGCGCGTTGTAGTTGTAAAGACTTCCATATTGGTAATCCCTTGTTACAGAATCCTTGTGAAATTAAGCAGTACATGCATGTTGGTAGATCTGGGATTTGGAACTGCTTTACACTGAGTACGCTTGAGTGAATTCTAAAAGTACCTGTTACATTTTAAAGTGCCCGCTCCCTCCTGTTCATTTTCCTGTTCCTTCTGTCCGCCCCCCCCCACCCCCACCCCTCCCCCTACCCCTTCCCCGCCACTTTTCGTTCCAACCCCATTTCCAGAACTAAAAAACCTCTCCCATACCTGATACAATTCCTTTCTAACATTATTCCCACGCCTTCCCCCAACTGAATTTAGGCCATATATCCCCCCCCCCCCACACACACACAGAAAAATGCTACCACCTCCGCCATGCTTTGTCACTACTACGATATAAACCCGATCCTTAAAGTGCCCTAGATGACTTATAAACCGCTATTGTGCAACGGGAACCGGCGCGCCGAAGACACACACACACACACAGGCATGAAACAAAATCATCACGCAGACCACACAGTCGGTTCCAGTTCTGTGACTGGGATCAATAACAAGCCGGTGCCAGAACTTTTGGCACCCCGGGGCGACCCACCCGATGCTACTTTTTGCGTGCCCGCGCCATAACGTGACGTGTGTTCTTAGTCCTGCTTATTTCTGTCGGCACTGGGGTGTCTGAGATTTCTTGGTGCTGATAATGTGTGTGAGGGCAAAAAGCGGTGACTTGGTTGTCAGGAGAGTGCCGGATTTGGCGTTGTGGCGTATAATTTTGTTTTGTTTGTTTGGTTTAGTTTTTGAGTGCGCGGTGGTTATCAGTTTGTCGCTATCATGGTCAAGTTGAGAATGGTGTGTGTGTGTGTGTGTGTGTGTGTGTGTGTGTGTGTGTGTGTGTGTGTGTGTGTGTTGTCTGCATATCTGGAGAGAAAGAGAGAGAGAGAGGGGGGGGGGATGTGGGGGTTGGAAGGGCGAGCTTGTTGTTGATATTTGTGTTCAGCAATTTGCAGTATGTACGTAAGGTAAGCAAGTTACTAACACGAATTACATGTTGAAGTGTGTCTTCAGTGACTTGCCTTGCTGGCAGAGGAAACGATGGGGATACTTGTTGCACCATGTGTTACAAAAAAAAAAAAAAAAAAAAAAAAAAAAAAAAAAAAGAAAGTTATTTACTGTTTTGATTTGAATCAGTTCAGTGAACTGTTCGTTGATATGTGTGGTAACGCTGAAGAAGCAGTTCGTTGCTATGATCATGAAGCGTGTGCTAAGCCATTGCCTGTGGGCTTTTTGCAGGGACGTCGTCGAGATGAGCCGAGGACACAGCCCTACCGGAGCCGCGGGGAACACCCCCGCCGTCACCGTCCCTACCATCCCCCAGAGCACGCCCCCTACCGCTGCCCCTGCCCCTCTCTCCCCGCCCAGACAACCCCCCTCCCCACGGGCCGACCCCGTGGCACGACACGCCAAACAGACCGTGCCACCACCAACTCCACACCTCACCACCTCCACCCCGGCCAGACCCCCCTCCTCCACCCCTACCTCCAGACCGCACAGCGCCATGTCCGAGGTGTCCAGTGTGTCCAGCGTGTCCTTCACGCCGCGGCCTCACTGCTGGGTGGATGACGCCACCGTGTCCAGCGACGAGTCCCTGACGGAGCGGGCCCTGTCGGTGCAGAACGACGCGGACGACAGGCTCAGCCTGCACAGCCAGGACCACGGGGTGCCCAGGGCACAGCTGCCGGGCACGTCGGCCCACCTGCCCCGAGTCCCGTCCCCGAGTCACGGGGGAGAGAAGAAGAAGGCGGTGTCCCTCGCCAAGCGGGTCACGTCCCCGCTGCTCAAGCGATCCCCGAGCGGCGGCAAGGCCAAGGCCGGTGGCTGCCCGCGCTCCCTCAAACACTCCTCCGCCTCCGGCTCCAAGGCCGGCGGCAAGTCCGTCAGCGGGGAGGCGGCGGCGCTGGCGGCAGTGATGGAGGGGCAAGGCGTGGGGGCTGAGGGCGAGGAGGAGGAGGAGGCGGTCCTGCCCAGGTTCCTGTGCCCCAGCTCGGAGAGCAAGTCCCGGCAGGCGGCCCTCAAGGAGTGGCTGGCCAAGACCTCCTTCGCCACGGCCTGCAGGACTGTGCCGCTCATGTGAACCCCCTCCGCCATCCCCCCAGCTCAAGACCCTCACCCCTCTTCCCCGGGCTTCTCTCTGAGTACTGAAGGACCGTCTTAGGCTCGTGCTACACAGGGCGCCACAGCGGCGTCGGCTTTCCACCACAGCGCGGGCTGTAAAATCAAACTCTCACGAATATTTATCATATACTTGTGCCCCACTTCCACCCCCCGCACCCCCTCATAGACCCCAGACCAGGAGTTCAAGCACATTTTGAAATATTTCTTGTAAGAAAAACAAACAAACAAAAAAACAACAAAAAACCAAAATGGCATAATCCAACAATCGTTTTTCAAAGCTCTGTCCGCACATAATCTTTCCAGTTCCGGTAGAAAAGATGGCGCAGTCAGACTGATAACAAACACTCATATTCATCCAGTAAATTAATGAAAGTTACCATTCCAACGGTTTTTCTGAGAAACAGCATAGAAAAAAAAATTGTAGCGGGCAAGTTTCATGTTTATCTCACCTTCCACTTTCCTTCTTACCATCTTGAAGCAAAAGTTACTAGTAACTTCTTTCACGTTGTTCTTACGTAAGTTTACATTTGGGCCAACAGCAAAGTGAGAGCTGTATTATCAATGGTTTCTCCAGTCAATGGGAAACCATTTACAGCTTAGTCTTTTTGTGAAGGACTATGACTCAAACTAGGAGGCAAAATTGCACTGGCTCTTAGTGCTGCAGCCTTGTGGGCTAGTTGGCCTTTGGGAACCATCCCAACGCCGACTGTCCTAAAACCCTCTTGGCCGAGAGAGTGGGGATGTAACTTGGGCAAGACACTCTCCACTATAATCAAATTCTAGCCCAAATAGTCGGAACAGCAGTTGCCTCCTCTGCTGTTCTGATGGTCATAGTCGGACATGACTGACTATCTAAAAGAAACCGTATCACACACACTCCTGTAGCGTTCATTCTGATTGTCTAGAGGGCACAGACGTTTCGTGACTTGTGGCTAGGCAAAACGAAACGCCAAAATATAAATGAAAAAAAGTCTCATCGAATGTTGACATTTCAGACCTTGTACAGCTGACTCCGAGAAGATTGATGTCGTTCTCGTGAGGGTCCACCAAAGAAAATCTTCCAGGTCTTTTTTTGTTTTGTTTTTTTCTCAAAAAGGAGCAACAAACAAACGGGAATTAATGAAATGTCATAAGATTTTCGTCAGTTTGAAGGCCTGCTTGCGTGAATGGGTTTTTAGATATTTCTAGAGTTGCTCTGCCCATTGTTGGAATCGAGTTGGAAGGTTCTTACAATTTGCTGCCGTGTCCGATGTGTTTTCATCCGACGTTTGAAGGTCATGTCTTTAACAGTTTGGATTCTTATTTTTCGGTTTTTCACACACACACACACACACACACACACACACACACAGAGGCTGATCAGCCATCGCATATGTCGTCAACGGTTGTTAAACTGTGTTTTTGATGTGACTCAATTCGCGATGTTTTTCGTACGTTCTAGACTCATCGTGTTTATTAATCCATCATCCACTCACCATGTTCATGCAATGTCAGCTCACCCTTTTCGTGTATGATCATCTCAACAAATTAACGCATCATCATCACCTCAGCATGTTCATGTATCACCTCGCCTTGTTCATACTTCATCATCTGACCATGTTCATGTATCACCACCTCACCATGTTCATGTATTATTACTCACCTCATCTTGTTTACCCATCATTATCTGACCATGTTCATGTATTACCACCTCACCATGTTCATGCATCACCTCATCTTGTTCATCATCATCTGACCATGTTCATGTATCACCACCTCACCATGTTCATGTATCACCTCATCTTGTTCATCATCATCTGACCCTGTTCATGTATCACCACCTCACCATGTTCATGCATCACCTCACATTGTCCATCATCATTTGACCATGTTCATGTATCACCACCTCACCATGTTCATGCATCACCTCACCTTGTTCATCATCATCTGACCATGTTCATGTATTGCCACCTCACCATGTTCACGCATCACCTCACCGTGTTCATCATCATCTGACCATGTTCATGTATTGCCACCTCACCATGTTCATGCATCACCTCACCTTGTTCATCCATCATCTGACCCTGTTCATGTTTTACCACCTTATCCTGTTCATGTATTATCACCTCGTCATGCTCATAAAATTATGTTCAAGTAGTATCACCTCACCATGTTCATGTATTATTACCTCACAAGGTTTGAACATGTATACGTTCTCAACTCAACATTTTTTTTTTTCATACGTTAGCAGCAACCACGCTAATGGTTACTGCAGTGAAATGCTTCAATCGTCACAGCAGAAGTCTCTACTTCGAATTCCTTGGAATTAACTCATCGCCATAGTCAGTATTCATGTATCATTTTTTTTCCACATTATATCCGGGGACAACCCTCTGTCGAGTGCACTAAGAGCATACTGCGCATGATGCCTTCATTTATTGTCTTATCCAAAAGACTAGCACTCATGCTTCCAATCAGGGTCTAATGCAAGAAGAAGAAGAAGAAGAAGAAAGAGAGAACGATTTGTGACGTTGCTGTTCGAACCACACATCCGGGACCTTCTCATTTCCCAGCAGACTGTAACCCACTTGGGAATCGCTCCACAGTGCCGTGAATTATTTCACATTGATTTTCGCACTGTGTGTAATGATTGACTGCGTTGGCCTGACCATTAGGCCTTAATCACTATGTACATGTATGCAGACTGACATAAGTTTACAGATGGGCCGACAGCAAAGTGAAAACTGTATCATCAATTGTTTCTCCAATGCAGTGGGAAATCACTTACAGCTGAGTCTTTTGTGAAGGACTATGACTCTCAAACTAGGAAGTAAAACTACACTGGCTCTTAGTGCTGCAGCCTTGGGGGGCTGTCCTAAAACCCTCTTGGCCGAGAGAGCGGGGGTGTAAAAACTTGGGCAAGACACTCTCCGCTATAATCAAAATCTAGCCCAGATAGTTGGGACAGCAGTTTCCACCTCTGCTGTTCTGATGGTCGTAGTCGGACACGACTGACTATCATACATGTGTGTACATGTATTGTGTATGTATAATGTGTATGTATGGTCTCTCTGTGCCTAGTGACTTTACATAGAAGTCTGGACTGGACCAGGTCCCACACACAGGACTGGCCAAAGCTTGTATTTATATTTCCTCCACATTCATCTGTGTATTTGTGTGAAACTTTCAGTGAGGTTTCGCTGGACTGGACTTTTAACCAAATATTGTTCTAATTAAACTGCTAATTAGTGTTCAAAACGTTTACGAACACTGCGGACATAACAAATCACTTATACCACCAACTCGAGCTACAGAAAGCATTTTCATGATAGTCAACATTTTCATTGATATGGTACTGGTATTAAGATCCCCATGCATGCATTTGTGCCAGTGGATAGTACGTAATCGGCTTTTGTAAAAGGTAAAAGACATAATGAGAACACCTTTGATCTTGAAGACGCTGGTTTACACCTGAACGTGGGACTCCTTTTTCTATGTCCACCTGAATGGAGCTAAACTTACTTGCCCGATGTTTAACTGAAAGGACAATGAATATTCAGGTCACTGAGATACTGATTTTGCTGGAAGAAAAATGTCCTCTTATGATGTAAACTAGACGGTCAATGTCAAAAGAGTAAGCAGCGTTATTTTACGAGTCAGAAAAAAAAAATCACTGGGAATTTAAATCAAATGCCATCCTGGGTTTACATTGGTTATTTACTTATTTATCTAATTGTTAACATGTGTGGTATTTGGTGGTATTTACAAAATGCTTTAATATTCGTTGTCTCATCCCGTTTTGTGTATTTGTTGCTGATAGCGTGCATTTTTAATGTTTGTTTTCTCACGGACAACTGAAGAGCTTTGTACTGAAAGGGTGAATGAACTGTGGATACAAGTTATGGTCATTTCCATACACTGTCAGAAAATACATTTTTGTGGGTGCATGCTCGAGTATCTCGTTATTGCATTTTCTGTTGTTGTTTTTTTTTATTACGGTGTGTGTGTGTGTGTGTGTGTGTGTGTGTGTGTGTGTGTGTGTAAGCGAGAGACTGAGAGAGAGAAAGAGAGTGTGAGAGAGAGAGAATGAATGAATGAATGAATCTTTATTTTCCAACTGTCGAAATAGTAGCACACTAGCCGTTATATATCTGCCCACGTTTTAACACACACACTACTTAGTGAGTCATCAAATAGTTTTCTCGAAAATAGCATTCATTGTTGATTACAAATCAATACTTTATGCTCTATAATTATTTAGCCTTGAAACACGACCTGAATTAGTTATTGAGGCAAATCATTTGGTACTAAAGGGACTGAGGTCAGTTTTTGTTGGCTGCCTTCTCATGTTGGCATTCATGGCAATGAAACTGCTGATAAAGCAGCTAAAAGAGGAGCACAAGATTCAGAAAAATCGACAAAAACAGATATCCGTCTTTCCATAAATGAGGCATACACTTTGTTAGAAAAATCAGCATGGGGTCGATTTCATAACTGATGCAAGGAAAAGTTTTGAAAACATAAAGGGACATTATTCCCCGAGAATATTATTAAAGAAAAGATACCGAATCCATCAGCTTGCTTTACAAGATTAATATCCTCTACTTTCTTCCGTATAAAACTTGATGCGCTGAAGACAAAGTATAGTAAAAATGTTACATGCATCTGTGGTAAGCAGTTCAGCTTGTATCATTGTTTGTTTCACTGTCAGCAGTTACGTACCTTCTTGCCCAAGTATTTCAAAGAGAATAACTATTCTGCAGATGATTTTTGGAAAGTTATTTCTGACGAGGTGCTTATGGTGGAATTTTCACAGGCATTAGTTCATAGCCCTATTTCTACATGCCTTTGATGTACTTCAGAATTGTGTTAATGGTTTCTGATTATTATCATCATTATTGAATTACTGTTAAATGAAATTACGTGTTATTTATGCATTTTTTGGGTAGTTTTCTACCTTTTCTGTTTTCCTCTTCCCTCTCTCTCCCTCTCCCTTTTTATTATTATTTTTTAATCGTCTAATATCGCTGATAGTGAAAAGACGCTAAACAAAAGAACATACATACATACATACGTGCTCAATACATGTAGCCTATAAGAATAATACCGAGCAAGACTAAGGAAAACAGCATCGCTCGTAATGTTCACAGAAAGAGAGCGAGTAACACTATACAGAATTGTTCATTCACACACACCTAATATGACCGCTGCACCGGAATAATCCGAGTGAAATAGTTGTAAAAACAAAAT
Source organism: Babylonia areolata (assembly GCF_041734735.1). NCBI lineage: Eukaryota > Metazoa > Mollusca > Gastropoda > Neogastropoda > Buccinidae > Babylonia > Babylonia areolata. Next base: position 8,079,748 of record NC_134878.1, on the reverse strand, counting down.
AGAAAAAAAATGTATATGGAGATATGGACAGACGGACATAATGCGAGGCGGGGAGAAGGGGGGGGGGGGGGGGGTGGGGGGGAGGGTGTGTGTGTGTGTGTGTGTGTGTGTGAGATAAAAATTAAAAACACAATAAAAGAATAGGGGCAAATAAGGATTGGGATATGGACAGGGAGATATGGTACACGGGAGGCAACTCTTCAATACGTATCTTGCTGTGCCGTAGTTCATTCCCTTGGTACGAAAATCTCCCACAGGGAACGGAATAAGTGATCTGTTGTTGTTGTTGTTGTTTAATAAGAATAATCCCCTACCATTATATTTATTTAATTGAAATCGTGTATTGTAGAAACATAGACTAATGGAAAGGCTACCGAGATTTACATAGGGATTAAAAACAAACAAACAAAAAAACAAAACAAAAAACAAAAAAAAACCCACCCCTGAGGCAGAAACTACGCACAAACGTGATTAAAAAGCTGAGAGAAAAAAAGTACGTGATATACGACAGTATTCTACACTTTTGAGTATGGAATGCAACAACAACAACAACAACAAATAAGCATTCAAAATTTCAGAATTTTCTGAGCGCAATGAATCCCATCAAACTAACGATTATGTATCGTTTCGTTAACGCAGCTAACAGAATAGGTCGCAAAGAAAAAAAGCAAAAAAAAAAAAAAAAAAAAAGAAGCAAATTAACTGTCTCGACCACAGTAAAATCGAAATCAGTGATCAATATAACAATAATAATACGTACAACAACGATAATGAAAGCAAAGAGGGAAGAAAAGGAAGATGAACGGAAGGAAGAGGAAGAACAAACAAACAACAACAACAACAACAAAACACACACACACACACACACACACACACCTGCAAGCATGCGCCCTTGCTTGCGGTTATAGCCGCATCAGTTACAAACGACGCAAGTTATAGGAACTGAACTGGACAGAAATAGCGCGGCCGGCGGTCTCAAGTTGCTGTCACGCCCTCAGCTATTTCTTGTCTGTCCAAAGTGTTTGCTGCGAAGCCATGTTGTATGGAGAGAGATCCCCCCCCCCCCACCCCCCCCCCCCTCTTCTCCCTACCTCCCTCCCCTCCCCCCCCCCACCCCCTGTCTGCCTTTTCGTGCGCTTTGACACTGTGTGTTTCTGTGTATGTTTTATAACGCTGGCACCGTGTGTTTCTGTGTAGGATTGGTACCGTGTGTGTGTTTCTGTGTATTTTCGTACGGGACTGGCACCGCGTTTTTGTGTGTATGTTTCGTTGGATTGACACTGCATGATTCCGTGTATTTTTTTTTTTTTTTTCGTGTGTTTTATGTATGTTTCCTAGGATTGGCACTGTGTGTGTGTTTCATAGATTTGGCACTGTGTGTTTCTGTGTGTGTTTCATAGGATTGTTTCTGTGTATGTTTCGTGGGATCGGTAGCGTGTGTTTTGTGTATGTGTCGTAGGATTGGCACTGTTTGTTTCAGTCTGCGTGTGTTTCATAGGACTGGCATTGTGTGTTTCTGAGTATGTTTGGTAGGATTGGCACTGAGTGTTTCTGTGTATGTTTGGTAGGATTGGCACAGTGTGTTTCTGTGTATGTTTGGTAGGATTGGCACTGTGTGTTTCTGTGTATGTTTGGTAGGATTGGCACAGTGTGTTTCTGTGTATGTTTGGTAGGATTGGCACTGTGTGTTTCTGTGTATGTTTGGTAGGATTGGCACTGTGTGTTTATGTGTATGTTTGGTAGGATTGGCGCTGAGTGTTTCTGTGTATGTTTGGTAGGATTGGCACAGTGTGTTTCTGTGTATGTTTGGTAGGATTGGCGCAGTGTGTTTCTGTGTATGTTTGGTAGGATTGGCACTGTGTGTTTCTGTGTATGTTTGGTAGGATTGGCACAGTGTGTTTCTGTGTATGTTTGGTAGGATTGGCACTGTGTGTTTCTGTGTATGTTTGGTAGGATTGGCACTGTGTGTTTCTGTGTATGTTTGGTAGGATTGGCACTGTGTGTTTCTGTGTATGTTTAGGATTGGCACTGTGTGTTTCTGTGTATGTTTAGTAGGATTGGCACTGTGTGTTTCTGTGTATGTTTTGTAGGATTGGCACTGTGTGTTTCTGTGTATGTTTTGTAGGATTGGCACTGTGTGTTTCTGTGTATGTTTTGTAGGATTGGCACTGTTTGTTTCAGTCTGCGTGTGTTTCATAGGACTGGCATTGTGTGTTTCTGTGTATGTTTGGTAGGATTGGCACTGTTTGTTTCTGTGTATATTTAGTAGTATTGGCACTGTGTGTTTCTGTGTATGTTTTGTAGGATTGGCACTGTGTGTTTCTGTGTATGTTTGGTAGGACTGGCATTGTGTGTTTCTGTGTATGTTTGGTAGGATTGGCACTGTGTGTTTCTGTGTATGTTTTGTAGGATTGGCACTGTGTGTTTCTGTGTATGTTTAGTAGGATTGGCACTGTGTGTTTCTGAGTATGTTTTGTAGGATTTGCACAGTGTGTTTCTGTGTATGTTTAGTAGGATTGGCACAGTGTGTTTCTGTGTATGTTTAGTAGGATTGGCACAGTGTGTTTCTGTGTATGTTTAGTAGGATTGGCACAGTGTGTTTCTGTGTATGTTTAGTAGGATTGGCACTGTGTGTTTCTGTGTATGTTTTGTAGGATTTGCACAGTGTGTTTCTGTGTATGTTTTGTAGGATTTGCACAGTGTGTTTCTGTGTATGTTTTGTAGGATTTGCACAGTGTGTTTCTGTGTATGTTTTGTGGATTTGCACAGTGTGTTTCTGTGTATGTTTTGTAGGATTTGCACAGTGTGTTTCTGTGTATGTTTAGTAGGATTGGCACTGTGTGTTTCTGTGTATGTTTTGTAGGATTTGCACAGTGTGTTTTTGCGTATGTTTTGTAGGATTTGCACAGTGTGTTTCTGTGTATGTTTAGTATGGTTGGCACAGTGTGTTTGTCTGAGTTTTGTAGGATTGGCACTGTATATCACTGTGTGTGTTCTGTAGAACTTCTGCCTTAGAACTACGTTTTCCTGTGTACGGCTTGAGTGCACATTATTATTAATCAGTATACCCAACAACAACAACGATACTACTATAACGACGACTACTGCTACTACGACTTCTGCTACTACTACTACTACTACTACTACCACCACCACCACCACTTCTGAAGAAGAAGAAGAAAAAAAGAAAACAAATTGACGCTCAAAGTGTGACAGTAAGCTTGTGGCGTTTACAAGAAAAGTTATACAAACATAAATATACGGGCATTCAAGTACGACATACCATACACAAACAAATGTATGCGCGCGCGCGCGCGCACACACACACACACACACACACACACACACACACACACACACACACACACAAAACCCATAGTTATAAATGCACAGACAAGCTGACAATAGAGCTCTAACCAGTTTTATTAACAACCTGCATGACAAACACTGCGAACGATAATCTACCCAAGATCAAGCGTAATCTTAGGACCTGGCAATAGTGTCATTTTACTCTTTCTCCATACGGTAGGCGTACTTTACTTTATATCGCATGTAGAAGGCCACAAAGTGTTAAAGCATATCTTGGTGATATCAGCTAGTGTTAAGAGTCACCAATCGTTTTAGCGTGGTGTGCATTAATTTATTTTGTGGTACGGTTAAAGAGAACAAAATTAATGGGCGTGAAGAGGAAAGAGAGGAGTCCTGCTTTTTGCCCTTCTCTCTGCGGGTGCGACTGAACGTACGTGCATACATTTGTGTGTGTGTGTGTGTGTGTGTGTGTGTGTGTGTGTGTGTGTGTGTGCGTGCGTGCCAGTGCTTGCGTGTACAAACACTCTCACACAACGACCACTCTGCCCCTCGTTTCCTCTTTCAGTGTGTGTGTGTGTGTGTGTGTGTGTGTGTGTGTGTGTGTGTGTGTTTTAATAGCAGCAGCCATTGCCAACGGAAAGAGTTATAATTCTGACTGGCACTATCGCACTGACCTCAAAGTTATGACAGAAAAATGGATGAATACTAGTCCAGTGGGATAGTACTCAGTATCTAAAAGATTCAGTTTCTTTAATTAAGGGCACCAAAAACTTGCGTCTCTTGACGTGAATGTGAGCTAGCGTATTTCATGACTGACCTGCACAGAAGGGCTTTTGTGTGGCATAGGGCTCTTCTCTTGAGTCTGACCTACTTGTGGAGAGCGGCCTTGATGACACACCAATGTTTTCAGCATGGAGCGACTGAACGAACAAGAGTGAGAGAGAGACGGAGAGACAGAGACAGAGACAGAGAAAGAAGGGGGGGGGAGAGCTAGTGAAGGGGGTGCAAGAGGAAGAGAGAGAGAGAGGGGGAGGAGGAGAGAGAAAGAAATATGGATAGAGAGAGAAAGAAGAAGAAGAAGAGAGAGTGAGAAAGAGAGAGACAGGGTGAGGGTGATGCAGAGAAAGAGAGAGAGAGTGGAGAGAAAGGAAAGAAAGATGGATAGAGAGAGAAAGAGACAGAGGGGGACAGAGAGAGAAAGAGAGGGGTAGAGACAGAGACATATAGACTGAGAGACAGAGACGAAGATACACGGAGGACAGAGACAAAGAGAGAGAGAGCCAATAGAGAGAGAAAGAGAGAGATAACGATAACGATTGTTTTATTCAAAAAAGGCCGAGAGAGAGAGAGAGAGAGTGCGTGTGTGTGTGAGAAAGAGAAAGAGAGAGAAGCAGACAGACAGAGACAGAGACAAAAAAACAGACAGGCAAAATCAGATATATATATATATATATATATATATATATATGATTTTGTCTGTATATATATATACACACACAGACACGGAGAGAGAAAGAAAGAGAGACAGACAGAGACAGAGACAAAAAAACAGGCAAAATCAGATATATATATATATATATATATATATATATATATATATATATATATATATATATATATATGATTTTGTCTGTATATATATACACACACACAGACCCGGAGTGAGAGAAAGAGAGACAGAGAGAGAGAGATTGACAGAGACAGAGAGAAAGAGAGAGACAGAGACAAACAGACAGACAGACAGACAGACAAACAGACAAAATCATATATATATATATATATATATATATATATATACAGACACGGAGAGAGAGAAAGAGAGAGAGACAGACAGACAGACAGAGACAAACAGACAGACAGACAAAATCAGAGAAATATACACAGAGACGGAGAGAGAGAGTGACAGAGACACAGAGAGAGAGACAGAGACAGACAGACAGAGAAACGGAGAGAGAGACAGACAGACAGACAGACAGAGAGAGAGACAGAGAGAGTGTCTGGGCGCTGTAAGTGGGGGAGGTGGGCGGCAAGGAGGCAGCCAGCCAGGCACGGAAGTCTCATGTTGCCAGGCAGTGATTAACATCTGGCCGCTTCCTGGTCAAGTGGGTCCTGTCTCCTGTGACCACTGGGCTGGAACAGTCCATTGTGAAGAGAGGGAGGGGGGGGGTGGGCAGTGGGGGGGGGGAGGGGAGGGGGAGAGGGGGGCTGACGGACAGCCAAGCCGAGCAGTCCATACCTCACCACACCACCATGCCACACCAAACCACACCACACACCACGCTACACCACACGATGTCACACCAGGCCACACCACACCATGCCACACCATGCCACACAACACCATGCCACACCATGCCACACCAAGCCACACCAAGCCACACCACACCACACAACACCATGCCACACCACACAACACCAAGCCACACCACACCACACCATGCCACACCAAGCCACACCACACCACACAACACCAAGCCACACCACACCACACCATGCCACACCACACCACACCATGCCACACCAAGCCACACCACACCACACAACACCACACCATGCCACATTAAGGCACAACACACGAACACCACGCACACCACACTACGCCACGCCACAGCACATCACACCACACCACACCACACCACACCACAATGCATCACAACACAGCATAACACACCTCGCCACACCACACCACACCACGACATACCACACACCACCAAACCACACCACACCACACCACACACCACCACACCACGCCACAGCACACCACAACATGCAAAGCAACCAAATTAAGCTCAACCAAGAAACCACAGGCGATACCCAACCAAGGAAAAAACAACAACAACAACAACAACAACCAAACAACTACAATATAGCAAAACAAACAAAAACACGAATGAAGCACAGTCAAACCAAACTAAACCAAGAAAACACGGGCGATATCCAACGAAACCAAGCTAAGAAAACACGGGCAATGCCAGCCAAACCAAACTAAAGCAACCCGAGAAAATACGAGCAAAACCCAACCAAACTAAACCAAGAAAATAAGGGTAATACCCAACCAAAACAAACCAAGAAAATAAGGGTAATACCCAGCCAAAGCAAACTAAGAAAATAAGGGTAATACCCAGCCAAAGCAAACCAAGAAAAAAAGGGTCAATACCCAGCCAAAGCAAACCAAGAAAAAAGGGTAATACCCTGCCAAAGCAAACTAAGAAAATAAGGGTAATACCCTGCCAAAGCAAACTAAGAAAATAAGGGTAATACCCAGCCAAAGCAAACCAAGATAAAAGGGTAATACCCAGCCAAAGTAAACCAAGAACGTAAGGACAATATCCAGCCAAAGCAAATCAAGAAAATAAGGGTAATACCCAGCCAAAGCAAACCAAGAAAATAAGGGTAATACCCTGCCAAAGCAAACCAAGAAAACAGGGGTAATACCCAGCCAAAGCAAACCAAGAAAATAAGGGTAATACCCAGCCAAAGCAAACCAAGAAAATAAGGGTAATACCCAGCCAAAGCAAACCAAGAAAATAAGGGTAATACCCAGCCAAAGTAAACCAAGAAAATAAGGGCAATACCCAGCCAAAGTAAACCAAGAAAACAGGGGTAATACCCAGCCAAAGCAAACCAAGAAAATAAGGGTAATGCTCAGCCAATGGTAATACCCAGCCAAAGCAAACCAAGAAAATAAGGATAATACCCATCCAAAACAAACCACGAAAATAAGGGTAATACCCAGCTAAAGCAAACCAAGAAAATAGGGTAATACTCAGCCAAAGAAAACAAAGAAAATAAGGGTAATGCCCAGCCAAAGTAAACCAAGAAAATAAGGGTAATACCCAGCCAAAGCAAACCAAGAAAATAAGGGTAATACTCAGCCAAAGGTAATACCCAGCCAAAGCAAACCAAGAAAATAAGGATAATACCCATCCAAAGCAAACCAAGAATATAATGGTAATACCCAGCCAAAGAAAACAAAAAAAAGGGTAATGCCCATCCAAACCAAACCAAGAAAATAAGGGTAATACCCAGCCAAACCAAACCAAGAAAATAAGGGTAATACCCAGCCAAAATAAACAAGAAAAAAGGGTAATACCCAGCCAGTGTAAACCACGAAAATAAGGTAATGCCCAGCCAAAGCAAACCAAGAAAATAAGGATAATACCCAGCTAAAGCAAACCAAGAAAATAAGGGTAATACCCAGCCAAAGCAAACCAAGAAAATAAGGGTAATACCCATCCAAAGCAAACCAAGAAAATAGGGGTAATACCCAGCTAAAGCAAATCAAGAAAATAAAGGTAATGCCCAGCCAAAGCAAACCAAGAAAATAAGGGTAATACCCATCCAAAGCAAACCAAGAAAATAGGGGTAATACCCAGCTAAAGCAAATCAAGAAAATAAAGGTAATGCCCAGCCAAAGCAAACCAAGAAAATAAGGGTAATACCCAGCTAAAGCAAACCAAGAAAATAAGGGTAATACCCAGCCAAAGAAAACCAAGAAAATAAGGGTAATGCCCAGCCAAACCAAACCTAGAAAATAAGGATAATACCCAGCCAAAGTAAACCACGAAAATATGGTAATGCCAGCCAAACCATACCAAGAAAATAAGGGTAATACCCAGCCAAAATAAACAAGAAAAAAGGGTAATACCCAGCCAAAGCAAACCAAGAAAATAAGGGTAATACCCAGCCAAAGCAAACCAAGAAAATAAGGGTAATACCCAGCCAAAGCAAACCAAGAAAAAAGGGTAATACCCAGCCAAAGCAAACCAAGAAAATAAGGGTAATACCCAGCCAAAACAAACCAAGAAAATAAGGGTAATACCCAGCCAAACCAAACCAAGAAAATAAGGGTAATACCCAGCCAAACCAAACCAAGAAAATAAGGGTAATACCCAGCCAAAATAAACAACAAAAAAGGGTAATACCCGGCCAAAGCAAACCAAGAAAATAAGGGTAATACCCAGCCAAACCAAACCAAGAAAATAAGGGTAATACCCAGCCAAACCAAACCAAGAAAATATGGGTAATACCCAGCCAAACCAAACCAAGAAAATAAGGGTAATACTCAGCCAAACCAAACCAAACTAAAACAAACCGAGAAAATGCGGGCGAAACTCAGCCAAACAATACCAAGAAAACACGTGCGACACCCAGCAATACCCAAGCCGACCAAAGTCAAACTGAGCTAAACCAAAGCCAGCTCAATTTCCACTGCAGCCCACACAACACCACTAAATACATGTGCACATTGTGTTGATGAGACGGCGTGGAATCGAATGATAAGCAAGTTCAAAGCTAATGCTGGTCATTTGCTCATCGGCATGCACGAATATGAGCAAACATCCATATGTCTCTCTCTAACAGGAAATTTCCGGACTGTTAACATAAACCTTCGGTTTCACATATACACACATCAACAACAAACGAAAACAACAACAAAAATTCAAGCCTGCGTGCTCTAGAAGTCTCGACATATAAATAAATAATCACTATAATACAACATTATCTATAACATTCCATCAGACTGGAATAAATAGCCTATGCTGAGGATGGGTTCCGAAAAAAAAAAAAATTCGCCACAAGCAACTGTAGCAAATATGAAAAATTCAATGCACACAAATCAAATAAAGACACAATGTTCAAATATACTAACAACAACACGAGTATGTCATCAATGATAATTATGACAGTCTGGTCACAAACCTTTGGGGCTTATATCCTGACCTACCCTCTGAGTGCATAATGGATTCGTCCGCTTGATAACTTCCCATATACAGCCTATATTGGTCAAACGGGGATGTGGATATTGTTTGCGAGGGGACAAAAACAATCACCGCGACAGAAATAACGAGGGAAGTGGCAAATGGTGTTGTGCTTCGGACTGCTACAATGGCGTGGACAGCGGTTCTTGTTTTGAGCTGTTTGGTGCAGTTTGTTGTCTCAGAGAGTAAGTGTCTAAATTCATTCTTAATGAATATTGGAAAAGAGAGAGAGAGAGAGAGAGAGAGAGAAAGAACACGCGCGCGCGCGAGCGCCTGTGTGTGTAGGTGGGTGGATGCGTGTGTGTACTAGCATGCATGTATGTCAGTTTGTTTATCTGTAGAGTCATACGTTTTTTTGTTGTTGTTTTTCTGGCTTTCGACACACACACACACACACACACACACACGCACGCACGCACGCATATGCACACACGCGCGCGCACGCAAACACACACACACACACACACACAATATCTCTCTCTCTTTCTCTGTCTTGGTATTAAATTAAAAACGAGTTTTCGTTACATATTTTGGTTGTAATGAAATACGATACTATACGATGTGATGCGATGCATTACAATAAACGCGATCTGTCGAAACTTTTGCCCTGAAAGCATTTCAGATATGATAACAGTACATCAACCCTCAGTTATTAATCGCCAACTCTTGAGCGGTTACGTGTTTTCATTTTATTTTATATATCTTATACTAAACATTACTTGCCAGAGTCTTTTATGTATGTCTTTCGGTCGACATATCATTCCATTTTACCATGGTTACGTTGAAAATATCTAGGATGTAGGAGGTGTTTTAACTCGACAAACTTCTGCTGAAAAAAAGGATGAACAAGAGAGGCAAGGCCTTCAAGACTCACTTGTGATAAATTACGTCCCCTAGCATTAATTACAGAGTAATTTCCCTTTTTTACTATCTGCACCAAAACGTTTGCAAAATAAATAAAACTTCCATGCTTAGCAAAAGAAGTTCCTGTTTGAACAAAAAATGATAATAATGACTGCTCTTGTTGTTGTGTCAGAATAAGAGGTCAAAGTGCCAAGTTTAGAGAATACAAAAATTATAAATATAACAGTAAATGCAGTTTGCATATAATTAGGCTTCTTTTTTTAATTTTTTGTGCCCTTCCCAGAGGTAAAAAATTGTTTTAAACAAGATGACTGGAAAGAACTGAATTTTTCCTATTTTTATGCCAAATTTGGTTCAACTGTCAATGTTAAAGTTTCCCACTGACACACAGACACACGGACACACACACACACACACACACACACACACACACAGACAACCGAACACCGGGTTAAAACTTAGACTCATTTTGTTTACACAAGTGAGTAAAAAAAAGGCAAAGTAGTGGCGGAGCCTGCTATCACAATTCTGGGAAGCTTCTCGGGTGATTTTTTTTTTTTTAAAGCATATTCTGACTTTTACGTATTTGTCCTGATAATTCATTACTAACTCTGTTTTCACCCAACAGCAGTAAAACAGTAAGTGAATTTTATTAAAATGTTTTCATTTACATATCTTCTAACCTTCGTATTCTGGAACACACACACACACACACACAATATCAGCTTACAGTTATGGGTGCACAACTTTGTTCCACACGACGTTTAGAAAGAAAAAAAATTGACCACCAAAAAAATGATCAGCATGAACCTGCCCTCTACGAATCAAATCATAGCCATGACTGTCAGAACAGGCTTCATCTTTGTTCTCTTTTAGTTAAGTACCAAAAAAAAAAGAAAAAAAAAGAAAAGAGTACTAACTATCGTCATATACAAGGTATACCACCTCAGGTCAATGCTATTAATATAACCGATTCAGCTTGCACCCAGGAAGATAAAAGGTACATTGGAACAAACCCAGACACTTCCTGAAAAATGAAGCACCGGGCTTGTCCTTATACCGATCGTTCAACATGTGCACATAGCAGCAATGACAGAAGAAATGAGCAAATACAAATAAGCTTATATTCAAGACTGGCATAGCCCTTTTTCTTCTTCTTTTATTCCTGGATATGCTATACAGATTATGCGGACAACATGGCTGCCTCGATGGTTTTTGACTCAAAATGAATCGGTAGCATAAGCAGTATTGACTAGAAGTTGTGTACCTTGTGTGTGAACAGAGTTACCACTTTTTATTGTGGGTAGAGGAGGTGCAAGGTAATGTGTGTGTGTGTGTGTTGGAGCTCATGTACGTTTATATGTATTTGACTGTGCTTTCATATCTGTGAAACTGCATGTTTGGTGCATATCTCTTATGCATGTGTGGGTGTATGTGTGAATGTGTGTCTTCGTGTTTTACATTTATTTGCTTATTTATCATCATTGTTGTCTTATTTATGTATCTATTTTTTATTTTTATTATTATTACTACTACCTTTTTCTATATTATAATTATTATTTATTTATTTATTTATGTAAGCTTATCTATTATTTATTCACCTTTTTTTTTCTCAAGGCCTGACTAAGTGCGTTGGGTTACGTCTGCTGGTCAGGCATCTATCTGCTTAGAAGATGGAGGTGTAGCGTATATGGATTTGTCCGAACGCGGTGACGTCTCCTTGAGCTACTGAAACTGAAACTATTGTTTGTTGATCATTTCACTCCCCTAGCCTCTCTCTGTCCCTTCATAACTTTCCATTGCCTGTGGAGAGGAGAGGGAGAGAGGGAGAGAGGGAGCAGAGGGGTGGGCCAGTCAGAGCTGTTTGAATGCCCCCCCCCCCTGCCCCCCCCCCCGCCCCCCCCCCAAACGGGCACGTGGAATAAACTTCTAGTCTCTTGCCTCTTGCAATCATCATTATTATCATTACTGGTGGTGCTGCTATCATGAGCGGTCTTGGGAGGTCAGTGCATTGTGATAAAAAAAAGTAAAAGGTGTGCTTTTGTGTGTGTGTGTGTGTGTGTGTGTGTGTGTGTGTGTGTGTGTGTGTGTGTGTGTGTGTGTGTCTGTGTGTGTGTGTCTGTGTGTGTGTGTGTCTGTGTGAGAGAGAGAGAGAGAGAGAGAGAGAGAGAGAGAGAGAGAGCGTGCGTGTGTGAATGTGTGCGCGAGTGCGAGCGTGTGTGCCTGTATGTGTATTCAATTCAGTTCAGTTCAATACAAAATACTTTATTGTCTGCTTCAACCCAAACAGAAAATTCTCTTTCGGCTCACTTGATAATAATAATAATAATGGTATTTATATAGCGCTGGATCTTGTGCAGAGACAAATCAAAGCGCTTTCGCACCAGTCATTCACACGCATGCATAACTCTAAAACTGGTGTACCTAAAGACAAGGAAAGGCAGGCAAGGGTGGCTTTTTTGGGAAGAGGTGGGTTTTTAAGGCCAGACTTGAAAGAGCTGAGTGTAGAGACTTGACGAAGCGAAAGAGGAAGTTCATTCCAGTCGCAAGGTCCAGAGACAGAGAAAGAACGGCGGCCAACAGTCGAGTGTTTGAATCTGGGTATGCCTAAACAGAGTGGATCCGAAGCCGATCGTAGTGAGCGAGATGGAGTGTAGAGGTGAAGGCAGCCACCACTTGATATGCCCGTCCGCAAATATCAGAGAGAAAAACGAGTAACTGACACACACCCTTCACTGATCACCACGCACACACCAGTTGTTCTGTAAAAAGAAAAACATTTGGGAAAGACAGTATTACATTATAAGATAGAGTGAAACAACTGTGCGTGTTGTGTGTGTGTGTGTGTGTGTGTGTGTGTGTGTGTGTGTGTGTGTGTGTATGCGTGCACGCGCGCGCGTGCGTATGCGTGTGCGTGCATGTGTGCGTGCGATAGTGTGTTTTAACGTGTGCGTACGCACGCGCGTCTGCGTATTTGTATGTATGCGTGAATGTTTGTATGTGCGCATTTGCACTCGTTTGCGAGTGTAGGGTAGGCATGGGTAACTGCGAACGGTCCAGTTGAAGCGACGAGCTCAACGTACTGTAAAGATAACGTGTCGTACGATTGTCAAACGTAGTTCTTTTGTTTTCGAAGGCTTTCTCCAACTGGTTGCACCAGGAAAAGTTCGGCTGCTCATTCTTTTCAACGTTTTGTCGACGTTTGAAATGGCAGTGGTGGCTGAGGGTAAATGCAAACGGGCAAGTCTAATTGCGAACGATTTGCTTTGGGTACATGTTGACAATTAACCCTTTCACCACCAGTCAATTTAGAGTACAAAATTCCCTTGTGGTATAAACACAGAAAAGACAGTGGCTAAGAATAGCTGGGGATTCCCCTTGCGATGTATAGAAAATAATTATGGCCTATCCTGCCACCGAACATTAAGAGCAGTAGGTTCGTGGATAACAGACCAGTGAATGGTCACCTTTCAGTGACATGGGTCCTTTTCCACGCCTGTGCATAAATACGAACTTGGCGGTGAAAGGGTTAAAACAGAAGCAGGTCTTGAACTCATTAGACATAATTCATTATTGGAACATCGCACAAGACTGTTGTATTGTTGGTTTTGATCTCACATGCATACAGACACACAAACAAGACATTTAAACACACACACCCCACACCGCACACAAACACACCCTTTTGAGAGTGCTCAGCATCGTTCGCAAATAGACTCACGTCAAAATATTCTATGGTCTGGTTGCAAATGACACTATTTAGCATATGTCTGTCAAAACTGACGCTCTGATCTGTCACCAATATGCTTTCTTAAATTCTCCCAGCACTGGCAGTGCGCATTCAACATATCCGATCAAATCAATTATCTTAAACTGTGTTAAAGTTCAAGTCCTAAAACTTGCTTCCAATGATTTTAAGGATTTTGAGAACACGTTTGTAACTTTGGTCGGTAGTGGTGCGCGAAGAGAAGAAAGAGCGCGGAAATAGTCAGAACTAGCTGATGTTTTACTGTTTCTTGGAAATGGATATTCATCAAAGTGTTAGAAAAAGGTCGAAGCAGACGTGAAATTGTGAAATGCAATCCTTTAAGAACTCTTCGAAGTGGGGCGGTATACGAATCGTTCTCAATTAGACGCTGTTACCCATACCTACCCTATAATGCACTACCTTATGCAAGTTGTCTAAGGGTGAGGTGCTTCGCTGAAACTGGAGGAACGCGTAAGATTTAAAAATAGTTCACTTTTAGCCAATATGGTAGAAAGCAGGAAAGACAGAAAGAAACAATAAGGAGAATGAAATAAGAAAAGAAAAAAACCCAAAAAACAACACTTAAATGTGCTTTATGGAATGGGATAACGTATAAGGTATTGATTCACTTTAGCCAGCAAAAGAAAGAAAGTTCCACCGAAGAGGCAATTAGAGAGGACATCAACCCCGAATACGAGGTCTTTAAGGGAGGTAACTACGACCATTCGTCAAAGCTTCACCGAGTACGAAACTCCGGTTTTTCTCCCTTCCTTCTCTTGATGTGACATTCGGAAATTTTATGACGGAAATCGTCGGATCCAAAACTGTCAGTAGGTGCGTCGCTACCCCCTCCCCCCCCCCTCCCCCCCGCCCCCCATCTCGCCTGCCGCCTTAATCCCCCCTCCGACACCCCTTCCCCCGCCACCCTCCCCCCCCATCTTCTCGCCTGCCGCCTTAATCCCCCCTCCGACACCCCTTTCCCCTCCCATCTATTCCCTCTCTCTCGTCTCTCCTCCTCCTCTTATCCCTTCAAACGAATTTATTATTCTGATGAATGAGTAAGTTTTAGATAACCCCCCGTGGGTGTTGGGTAGGGTCTTACGATGCTCACTGAATCAGTACAAGAACAAAAAAAAACAACAAAACAACAACAACAACAACAAAAACCCACAAAAAACCAGAAAGCCCCTACAAGGAAACAAACAAGAGAGGCAAGGCCTTAAAGACTCAATTATTATATACACTTTAGAGATATATAGGAATTACCAGAAAAAAACAACATAACCCCACCCCCCAAAAAAAAACCAACAAAAAAACAAAAACCAACAAAAAAACAAAACAAAAAAACAAAACAAAAAGAACCCCCCCCGTGCCCCCCCCCCCCCCCCCACACACACACCAAAAAAAAAAAAAAAAGGCTGGAGGTGGGGTAGGGTAGAGGCTTGTAAAGATGTGTATTCTGTATGAAAAATGATATCATCAAGCTTAAAAAAAAAAAAAAGAAAAGAAAATGAAACGGGGCTGGATATAGCACGTTAGGCAAGAAGACTTACTACCACGGGGCCAGAACACATCTGCCTGCAAAACATCGAAAATTCATAGTTAAACTTATGTTGTTTATTTTATTTATTTTTATTTTTTATTTTTATTTTTTTGCACGATGAAATGATTATTGTATTGGCGATGGTAACGCCGATAAAATGTCTTGTTATTTCTATGTATCTCGATTTTTTTGGATTTTTTTTTAGTCCGCGTTAAAAGGGGGCTTTGCCATTGCCTCAGGCACACCGCAACATGTTGCCCTTTTTTCTTTTTTTTTTTTTTTTGTCAGAGGTGATATTCATGACCAAATTCATTTTGTTTCCTAAGGCAAGTTTACCTTTGACATGGTATGGATCCGTGGGTACAAATTACCTTGAAGGCAAAGTCATCTTCATTTTCAAGACACGCACAGTGCTCTCAGGCAGCAAGTTCCGTAGTGTGTATTCCAAATTCCCGGGGATTCCCTTATGTGCATGCCGTTTAACATCTCAAGGCAGTAGACTTCCTTTCGCTTCTACCTTTTGTTCACAATAGCGGCAAACTTCAAGTCTGGAGAATTTTAGGAAAAAAAAAGGTTAACTGGACGCACCCCGAAATTCTAGTATTTGTATTTGTATTTGTATTTCACTTTTTCTTTTATCACAACCCTCACCTCACCTCAGGCCCATAACTACAAAGTAGTCGTTGGGGGAAGCCTGAGGACCGCAGACGCAACCTCCCTTCTCCATCTGTCTCTGTCGGCAGCCGCCGGCAGCAGCTCACGTGTGTGGAGTCCGGTCCATTGTTTGATGTTCTCATGCCAGTTCTTCCGCTGTCTTCCTCTTCTTCTCCCGCCCTCGATGGTGCCTTGCATGATTGTTTTGGACAAGCTGGTGTTATCACAACAGATTTCTCTCAATGAAATTCGGGCTGCTTTCCCCAGGGAGAGCGAGTCGCTACACTACAGCGCCACCCGTTTTTTTGTATTTTTTCCTGCGTGCAGTTTCACTTGTTTTTCGTATCGAAGTGGATTTTTCCACAGAATTTTGTCAGGAACAACCCTTTTGTTGCCGTGGGTTCTTTTACGTGTGCTTAGTGCATGCTGCACACGGGGCCTCGGTTTATCGTCTCATCCGAATGACTAGCGTCCAGACCACCACTCAAGGTCTAGTGGAGGGGGAGAAAGTATCGGCGGCTGAGCCGTGATTCGAACCAGCGCGCTCAGATTCTCTCGCTTCCTAGACGGACGTGTTACCTCAGGCCATCACCCCATTTTAGGGGGCATCGGGGAGAGTAAAGGAATAACGCCTGGTGCCGTTTCGTCCGACGTGACCACGAGAAAGAAAAAAACCAAGCTTATGCAAAGCTTTGCCGACAGAGTTGGCAACATCGAAACTTTCTGAGCAAGTTTAATCTATCCCTAGAAATACGGTATCTCCGCAAAGGATGCCCGTTTTGCCGAAAATGACAGGTGTCGTTGCTTCATTTTTTTTCAACTGTTCTAGTTCATTCAGAATTCATTAAAACAACAACAACAACAACAACCCCCCCAAAAAACAAAAACAAAACAAAACAAACAAACCCCAAAAAACATATTCATATGCAGTAAATATGTCAATGGTGTAGTTAATCTCATTCTGTGTGTTCTCTCCAGAATTTGTATTTAGTTTCGTTTAATTCTGAAGAAGAAGAAGAAGAAGAAGAAGAAGAAGAAGAAGAAGAAGAAGAAGAAGAAGAAGAAGAAGAAGAAGAAGAAGAAGAAGAAGAAGAAGAAGAAGAAGAAGAAGAAGAAGAAGAACGACGTCATGCCGTCTTCAGACCCAAACAAACGTTTAAACAAACAGGAAGAGGCCAGTTACAATTTTCTGGATCCGGAACATCAACGAAATAAACCGTTCATGATCCGGAAATACGGATTAATCCGAAAGACTTTCATTTCAACCTGTCATCGGTAAGAATGTTTAAACTATCTGTCAAACTATTAATTGGTATTGGCAGACAAAGTGTTTCCAGAATGTGTGTGTGTGTGTGTGTGTGTGTGTGTGTGTGTGTGTGTGTGTGTGTTTCTTTCCAATGACACTTACCAATTTGGTGTATAGTTTGTACATCTCCGTGTGTGTGTATATTTTTGTGTGTGTACGCGTGTGTGTGTATGTGTGCACGTATGCGTGCGTGCGTGCGTGCGTGTGTGCGTGTGTGTGTGTGTGTGTGTGTGTGTGTGTGTGTGTGCACGTATGCGTGCGTGCGTGCGTGTGCGTGTGTGCGTGTGTGTGTGTGTGTGTGTTTCAGACCCCGAGTTCCTGACCAACAAGCCACAGGTGGTGGCGGTGAAAGGCGACACGGCCATCATACCGTGTCGGATCAGAAACATCGGTGTGCACAAGGCACGTCTTCACACAGCTGCACACACACACACACACACACACACACACACACACACACACACACACACACACACACGGATGCTCACACTCATACACATATACACGCGCGCGCACACACACACACACACACACACACACACACACACACACACACACACTTGCACACACACACACACACACAGACAGACACACACAGAGACACACATACACTCACAACAATGATTAACAACAACAAAAACATAAAACACAAAACAACAACAACACATACACAGTCATACAGACACAGACATGCCCAGAATCACACACACACACACACACACACACACGCACACACACGCACACAGACACAAACACACACACACACGCAGACACACACACACACACACACATACTCACACAAGCAAACACTCAAACACGTGAGTGGGCTTTTATATTAGTAACTCCGTTTCTCTCTCTTTTTTATGTCTAAAATTAACCAGTGAATATACATTTCATTATCAAACAACAACGTTGACAAGAACAACAAAAAACAGCAACAACAACAGCAATGGTATGCCTAAAATTAAGGCAATATACTTGTCATTATCAAGCAACAACTTTGTCAAGGACAACAAAAACAGCAACAACAACGGCAACGGTATGTCTAGAATTAAGCCAATAGATATACATTTCATTATCAAACAACAACGTTGACAAGAACAACAAAAAACAGCAACAACAACAGCAATGGTATGCCTAAAATTAAGGCAATATACTTGTCATTATCAAGCAACAACGTTGTCAAGAACAACAAAAACAGCAACAACAACAGCAACGGTATGCCTAAAATTAAGCTTAATGAACATACTTTTCACTATCAAACAACAACGTTGTCAAGAACAATAAAACAGCAACAACAACGTCAACGGTATATCTAAAAAAAAAAATATGCCAATGAATATACTTTTCATTATCAAACAACAACGTTGTCAAGAACAACAAAAACAGCATCAACATCAGCAACGGTAGCAACTACAGTACCTCAACTATGACTTCTGTATATAACAGGCCCATGACTTGGGCAGTTGAGTGTCGTACGGCGGTGAATGTCAAGTAGTCACAGTTATGGACTTTCCGGTATTTGCGTTGTTCGACACTGTACATTGTGTAAAGTGGTCCTACTTAGACGGGAGGCAGACACTCACACACACACACACACACACACACACACACACACACACACACACACACACACACACACACACACAGAGGGGGGGGGGGGGCGGGGGGGGGGGGGGGGGGGGGGAACTTAAAAACCACTTTCACAGCAAAACAAACTACAATTCTGCAAGAATGCAAGCCAGGAAAACAACCGTCCCATCTCCACCGACCAACCACCCAACAAAACACACACACACACATACACACATGCACTCACACACATACAAACACACACACACACACACACACACACACACACATGCACACTCACACACATACAAACACACACACACACATACACACACATACAAACACACACACACACACACACATGCACACGGACATAGACACATAGATATATAAACACACAGACAGAGACACAGACGCAAACTCACACACACGCAAACACGCACGTAACATACACACACACGCACACACACACACACACTCACACACTACTTCTTCCCAATCAACTCTGTGAAGAGACATGGGGTGTCGCGCTGTAAAGACTTTTCAACAGGTTCGTTCCCCCAGCTCTGTCACTTGTGTGTCAAATACTGACTCTGCAAATGGTTCCTCCTCTATTGTGTGTGTGTGTGTGTGTGTGTGTGTGCGCGGACACACATTCACACACTCACCCCCATCCATCCCCCCCCCACGCGCACACACATTCACACACTCACCCCCAAGCCCTTCCCCCCTCCCCCCCACACACGCACACACTCACCCATCCACACACACACAAAACACACACACACACACACACACACACACACTCTCTCTCTCTTTCTCTCACACACACACAACACACACACACACACACACACAGACGCACGCATTCAGAACTGTGAATTTACACACACACACACACACACACACACACACACACACCCTCGTAAAAGAAACAAAAATTAATGTATTACCCTGTCACTACAACTATTTCTCCACCAGGTATTGTGGAGTTTCGAAAGAGTTCTCCTGACATTCGACACCCGAAGGATTAGCGACGACACGCGGATTTCGGTGGAGAGACCGTACGAGACGGAGTGGAACCTGCACATCAAGAACGTCACGCCAGAAGACGAAGGGACCTATCTGTGCCAGCTCAACACCAATCCCATGATGTCTTACCACATCAAACTGCTCGTTCTAAGTAGTTGTTATTCTATGCATTACTTTTATTTATTTATTTATTTATTTATTTTGTTTGTTCATTTATTTATTTATATATTTATTCGTTATATGAGTTGTTTTGTGCGTTTGTTTTTGGTGGTGGTGGTGACGTTCATCATCATCATCATCATCATATTATTATTATTATTATTATTATTTACCGTAATTCCGTGGGTGAAGTCTGGGACTAGCCATTCCTTTTTTTTTTTTTTTTGCTTTTGCACTGAAAGCAGCGTAGAAATTACTTTGATAGAGTAAGAGAAACAATTCATGGTTAATAAACTGAGCGTCAGTATTTTGAAAAAAAAAAAAAAAAAAAAATCGTGATGCCAATAAATGTCACAACTATTGCAACATTCAAGTCATGCTGCTGGCCAGGCACCTATTTTTAGCACATGTGGTGTTTGGATTTTTCCGAACGCAGTGACGCCGCCTTGAGTAAGTAAACTAAACCGTGCTTGCAACATAATTCTCAGTTTGTGGATTTTTCCGAACGCGGTGAACAAGTAAACTGAACCGTGCTTGCAACATAATTCTCTCTCTGTCTTTTTTATTTTATTTTATTTTTTTAAAGAAATTGAATTGAAGTTTAATTGCAATCAAAATGTAAATGTTACAAACGCTGCATGTGGTTCATTGTGAGGGTGGGGAGGTGGAGGAAGGGGGGGAGGGGGATTCTACACATGCGCAACGAGGCCGCTGACTGTTATCTTGTGGAGGGATTTCTGGAGTTCCTGTACATCCTTTGCTTTTCAGTTGCTCTGGAATAAAAAAAAAATATAAAAAAAATTAAAAAAAACCCTGAAAACTCACAGTACAGGCCCTTGCGGTTGAGGAGTTTGATCCAAATCGTTTCACGGTCGGTCACTGCACTATAGCTCAGGTTTGTTCTTCTGCTGGTTGGGATCTGTGGGTCCATAATCTATAATTCTCAGTTTGGCTCATACCTGACCTCCTGACACAGGGGCCAATTTCCCCCATGTCCTTTGTAATGATCCGCAACCACTCTCCTCACGAAATGATGATGTTGACGATGATGATGATGATACTGCTACTGCTACTACAGCTACAACAGCTACTACTACTACTTCTACTACCATAACAACAAGAACAAGAACAACAACAATAAAAATAAATTCATATAACTCTTTTAAACCTCAAAAAGCACTTTACACACACACACACACACACACACACACACACACACACACACACAAGCACAATCGTGCGCACATGGCCAAGTGGGCGCAATAGCCGAGTGGTTAAAGCGTTGGACTTTCAATCTGAGGGTCCCGGGTTCGAATCTCGGTGACGGCGCCAGGTCAATATATGTGCAGACCTGCTAGTGCCTGAGCCCCCTTCGTGTGTATACGCACACCGATCAAATACGCACGTTAAAAATCCTGTAATCTATGTCAGCGTTCGGTGTGTTATGGAAACAAAAACACACCCAGCATGCACACCCCCGAAAAAGGAGTATGGCTGCCTACGTGGCGGGGTAAATAAACAAAAACGGTCATACACGTAAAATGTTACGTGTCTGTTTGAGTGTCTGTGTGCGTGCCTGAAATCTGATTGAATGAAACCGGAAACGAATGATGAGCACCCATTGGCAGCCGTCAGTCGGTTCTACCCAGGTAGGCAGCCTGTTGTGCAAATGACCCCGTGTTTGTAAAGCGCTTTGAGCTTGGTCTCCGACCCAGGAAAAGCGCTATGTAAGTATCCGTATCAATCAATCAACATGCACGTACCAACGTACACACACAAGCATGCGTGCGCGCACACGCGGACACATCATCATCATCATTATTATCATTAAAAATTTCGTTGTTCAAATTAATGTTATCATCATTATTATTATCATTATTACAACAACAACAATAACAACAACTAACACTGTTGATGTTGTTATGTTGTCATTTGCAGACGAACCTCCCTCGCCTGTGATGCCAAGGGAAGTTGTGACGTTGTCTGGAAGTGACGCAGAGATCACATGTAAGCTGCCCAATTTGAATGACATTGGGGTACGTATATCATCACCCTGCAGATTCAGAACGATATTCTTTCCTGTTTAAGCAACGATATTATTTCCCGTTTAACTCATTCAGTACGGCCAGTCCTCTCTTCTCCTCTACACAAACCCCTCAGATGTCCAGTGGGTGTCTCAATGACCCAACCTTTAGCTTCCGTCGTCAGAACTGTGGTATTCTTTGTCAACATTCACCTCTTCAGTATAAGAGCCTTCCGCTTGCAATATTTTGATGATGGTAACTGGGGTGAAACGTTGTTAACGTCGTCTCTTTCGCCGTTCGTATGGAGAGAGTTAAGCAACGATAACCATAGAAGCTGCATCATGAATATTATCAAAAGTGGCAAAAGGACTTTTGGCACAAACATACCTTAGAAGAGTCGTATCCGTAGCCATTATGAATTTGAACAGGACAACATGTAGTAGCCACGCCATAGCAGTTACAGAAATACAGAGGTAAACCCTGTTGTAGAAGTCTTTACCTTGTTCTTCGTTTGAGAACGTTTTTCAGCGTACATTATTCAGCGCAATCCATTCTTGGTCCTATGCTTTCAGACATGGAGCTACCAAGCTAACAACGAAGCCCGGAAAAGCAGTATCATAGAAAACAACAAATTCAGTTTCCGTGAAGGTCAAGGCCAGGACAGTCACGTGCACACTCTCATCATCTCTGACGTCAGAGCGAGAGACGAGGGTGTCTACCACTGTCGGGCGAGAAGCGGCATCGAGGCAAAGACTTTTCTACGGGTTGTAGGTGAGTGAGTTTGTGTGTGTGTGTGTGTGTGTGTGTGTGTGTGTGTGTGTGCCCACTTGTGAATCTGTGGAATCTTACAGGGTGCACTCATGGTGCACACACACACAGACACACACATACACGCATGTACTCGCACGAAAAACACTCACATAAATGCACACACACACACACACACACACACACACACACAAACTCACTCAAGAGCAAGTAACCACGTCCCCTACTCCCCACTTTCTCACACCGTGACACCCATTTTTTTCTTCTTGACTTTGGAACTGCATGAGGGTAAACCATACAAACCTTTCGATCAGTCCGTATGTAGTATTTTGTCTTCGCCCGCCACCACCCCCCCCCCCCCCGTCCCCCCCACCCACCCTTCCCCTCTCTCTCTCAAAGAAAACAAAATTTTAAATCACAATCGACTGCCGTACCTTACACAACGACGACGATGATAATGATGATTATGATGGTGATGATGAAGATGATTGTGATGGTGATAGTGATGATAATGATGACAGTGATGAATGATGATAATGATGATGGTAATGATAATGATGATAATGACGGTGACCGTGATGGTCATGATGATAATGATGATGATGAAGTTGATGATGATGATGATGATGATAACGATGATGAAGGTGATGATGATGATGATTGTAATGGTGATAGTGATGCTAATGATGACAGTGATGAATGATGATAATGATGATGGTAATGATAATGACGGTGACCGTGATGGTCATGATGATAATGATGATGATGAAGTTGATGATGATGATGATGATAACGATGATGAAGGTGATGATGATGATGATTGTAATGGTGATAGTGATGCTAATGATGACAGTGATGAATGATGATAATGATGATGGTAATGATAATGATGATAATGACGGTGACCGTGATGGTCATGATGATAATGATGATGATGAAGTTGATGATGATGATGATGATGATAACGATGATGAAGGTGATGATGATGATGATGATGATGATAATGATGATGATGCTGACAGCGATGGTGACGATTTCTTTATTAACCAATGTTCTCCTGGCAGTGCCACCCCCACCCCCGTCCCTGGAAGCGAAAGCGGAGTCCCCGAACAAGCTGATGGTGAGGTGGAGGAAGCCCTCTGCCCGCAACACGGAAGTGGCCGGATACGTGCTGTACGTGCATAACCACCTGACAGGCAAGGTGAGAGAGAGCCTGGACACTTGAGTGGTTGGTCACTTCAGTTGAGTGCAGTTACTGCTCTGAGAGAGCCTAGACACTTGAGTGGTGTGTCACTTCAGTTGAGTGCAGTTACTACTCTGAGAGAGCCTAGACACTTGAGTGGTGTGTCACTTCAGTTGAGTGCAGTTACTTCTCTGAGAGAGCCTAGACACTTGAGTGGTTGGTCACTTCAGTTGAGTGCAGTTACTTCTCTGAGAGAGCCTAGACACTTGAGTGGTGTGTCACTTCAGTTGAGTGCAGTTACTACTCTGAGAGAGCCTAGACACTTGAGTGGTTGGTCACTTCAGTTGAGTGCAGTTACTACTCTGAGAGAGCCTAGACACTTGAGTGGTGTGTCACTTCAATTGAGTGCAATTGCTACTCTGAGAGAGCCTAGACACTTGAGTGGTTGGTCACTTCAGTTGAGTGCAGTTACTACTCTGAGAGAGCCTAGACACTTGAGTGGTTGGTCACTTCAGTTGAGTGCAGTTGTTACTCAAGGAGACCGTCACTGCCCTCGGACAAATCCATATACGCTACACCTCCATCTTCTAAGCAGATAGATGCCTGACCAGCAGCGTAACCCAACGCGCTTAGTCAGGCTTTGAGGGGGAAAAGAAAAGAAAAAAGCTTAAAAAGTAAATGGATACATCACGAAATTAATGACTGAATAAATATAAATAGAGAAATAAATAGATAAGTTGAAAAATAAGTAAATAAATAACTAAATAAGTAAATACGTAAACAGATAACGAATAGCATAAAAATGTAAGCAGATAGATAATGAAATAAACTGAATTCCAGGAGAAAAAAATGAACAAAATAAAAAGACAGTAATGATAATGAATAAATAAACAATTTTTACCTGTTTATTTGTGTTTCTATTTACTTAATCACTTATTGTAGAATATGGCTGTCTCCTTATCCAAATGTGCATTTACTCATTGAGAAATCGATTATCAAACTACTTGTAATTATCTTTATTTTTATCCATGTGGGAGCATGTGTTGTATAAATATGTATCTCAACTTCTGGAGACGTTTTCCCTGTTTTCCCTTGCAACACCGGTGGGAAGTGCTGTGTATCCAGAATCGGCCTCTTCTCCCATATGAGGACACACACCGACAGATAAGCCTGCCTGCCTACTCATCCGTCGGACAGACGGGAGACTCCATCATCATCACATTTACTCATTGAGAAATCGATTATCTAACTACTTGTAATTATCTTTTTTATCCATGTGGGTGCATGTGTTGTATGAATATGTATCTGTATGTATATGTGTGCATAATTATGTGCACACCCACCCACCAAGACCAAGACTGACCCTAACAGCAATTCTGCACCACTGACGAACTTCCTCTGTACCTTCTGGGACACCAGTGAAGCAGTCCAGCTGGTTCTCCTCGATCGTTCTCAGTTCTTCCTTCCTCCCTTCCCCTTCTGCAGGAGCACGTGTTCGAGGTGCCCACGGGGAAGGACCTGGATGGGGAGGAGTCGTTCCGGGTTGGGGACCTGAGCACGGGCACCACCTACACCATCCAGCTGGCCACCAAGCTGCAGATGGGCGACAAGGCCTCCCTAGGCAAGAGGTCTCCCGAGGTCAACATCACCACGCCACTCTTCAGTCAGTGGGATCTTTCTTTGTGTGGGAGGTGTGGGGGGTTAGGGGATGGGGGTGGGGTACGGGTGTGTGTGTGTGTGTGTGTGTGTGTGTGTGTGTGTGTGTGTGTGTGTGTGTGTTTGTGTATGTGCGTGTGTGTGATTAACTGTATATCATTTATATTGTTGTTCTTGTCATTATCATAAGAACACCGATCTACCCCCCCCCCCCCCACACACACACACACCTGTACACACATGGCTCCAGCGCAAACTGTTGTTATTTCTATGTTCAGCTAGCAACAACAGTCATGTGTGTGTGTGTGTGTGTGTGTGTGCGCGCGTGCGCGCGCGTGCTCCTGTGTGTGTGTGTATGTGTGTGTTTGTGCGCGCGCGCATGCATTCTCCTTTCAGTTCCGCAGGCGCCAGGCTGGGTCAAGGTCAAACGGCTATCTGACGAGGAAGCGGAAGTTGTGTGGGCCCCTCCCCCACCTTCCAAAACAGAAGGCATCATCCGTGGCTACGAGGTCTTCTACGTCCCGCTCAAGGGCAAGAAGAAACCCATCCCGTCAAAGGAGAAGGCGAGAGGGCGAAAGGCATTATCATCATCATCATCATCATCATCGTCATTGTCGTTGTCGTCGTCATCATCATCATCGTCGTCGTCATCATCATCATCATCATCATCGTCGTCTTTCCTTTCTCCTCCTTTTCTTTCTTGCTATGTTTTCTCTCTCTCTCTCTCTCTCTCTCTCTCTCTCTCTCTCTCTCTCTCTCTCTCTCTCTCTCTCTCTCTCTCTCTCTCCTTCATTTCAACGTCATCTTTCTTTCTGTCAGAAGTTTTTCGCCCATACACGTGTGTGTGTGTGTGTGTGTGTGTGTGTGTGTGTGTGTGTGTGTGTGTGTGTGTGTGTGTGTGTGTGTGTGTGTGTGTGACTGCATGATTGTGAATGTTGTGTGTGTGTGTGTGTGTGTGTGTGTGTGTGTGTGTGCGTGTGTGACTGCATGACTGTGAATGTTGTGTGTGTGTGTGTGTGACTGCATGACTGTGAATGATGTGTGTGTGTGTGTGTGTGTGTGTGTGTGTGACTGCATGACTGTGAATGTTGTGTGTGTGTGTGTGTGTGTGTGACTGCATGATTGTGAATGATGTGTGTGTGTGTGTGTGTGTGTGTGTGTGTGTGTGTGTGTGTGTGTGTGTGTGTGTGTGTGTGTGTGTGTGTGTGTGTGTGTGTGTGTGTGTGTGCTATTTTGATCAAGGTATCAAGAAACCTCAGGTGTAAGCATTGTTGCAAAAAAACAACAACAACAACAAACAAACAAACAACAACAACAACAACAACAACAACAAAACAAACAACAAAACAACAACAACAAAACAAACACTGATAATATTACATTTTAGTTTCTCACTCACCCCCAAGCCTCCACCAAATACCATTGACACACTACCATCATTGATTTTCATTTTCACCCCCCACGACCCCCCCCCCCCCCAACCCCACCCAACCTACCCCGAAAAAAAAACAACAACAGTCGGTGAGGGTAGAGAAACCAGAGGGGAACAAGTGGAAGGCCCGGCTGACGGGACTCAAACCCAAGACCCGTTACCACGTCAGGGTGGGAGGCTTCACCCACAAAGGCACCGGTCGTTTGTCCAAGACCGTCCCCTACCTGCACAAAGCGCTGCGTGAGTTTTGTACATTGACACGGGGGCTACAGCATGGTTTGTTTCTCTCCTGTTCTCTGTGTTGCTTTCGTTCGTTCTCCCCTTTCCTTCATTCGTTCGTTCGTTCGTTCGTTCCTTCGTTCGCTCGTTGGTTTGTTTGTTCGTTCGTTCGTTCCTTCCTCCCTTCATTCATTCATTCATTCATGCGTTCGTTCGTTCGTTCGTTATTACGTTTGTTTGTTCGTTCATTCATTAATCCATTCATTTCTTCGCTCATTTATTCTTCTTTCATTCAATCGTTCGTTCGTTTGTTTTTTCATCCATTTGTTTATTCATTTATTCATTCATTCCTGTTCTTCCCGGGGAGGGGAGGGGGGCTCCATCTGCAGTATACCATCGTCTTTTTGTTTTTATTTTTGATTAAAAGATCCCCTGTCTCCATGCATGAATGAAGGAAGGAAAGAGATACAAAGGAAGAGAATACTGAAGGAAGAAAGAGAGAAAGGCAGGACGAAGGAGATGATAAATTCATACAACAAAGAAGAAAGCATACAGGAAAGACAGTGAGAAAATAACTGAACAAACGTAAGAATAGAAAATAGTGAAGCAAAAAACAAACAGAAATGAGAGATGAGAGAGAGAGAGAGAGAGAGAGAGAGAGAGAGAGAGAGAGAGAGAGAGAGAACTCAGAACTCAAGAACTCAGAACTCAACCCCCCCCCCCCAACCCCCCTCCCCCAACAGCCCCAGAACTCAGTCTGAACGGACGTGTGCTGAGCGACAACTCTGTGTTGCTGACCATCAACACCCTGGGCAGCGCCAAGATGACCAACGTCAAGATGTTCTACACAGAGGCCAGGCAGCCCTCCTGGAGGCGTCTGGACTTCTCCCCCAAGTGGAAATTCACCGTCGTGGGCGGCCTTGAACCCCACACCAGCTACTTCTTCAAGGTCAAGGCCAAGGTCGGGGGGAAGTTGAAGCAGTGCGTGACCCACATCACGACACCTCCTCATAGTGAGTTTGGGATTTTTGAAAATATGATGATAATGATAATGATGATAATAATGATAATGATGCTGGTGATGATGATGATGATGATGATAATAATAATAATAATAATAATAATTATTATTATTAATAATATTATTATAATTATTACACTATTGCTGTTGCCGCTGGTGCTGTCTGCTACTCTGCTAATGTTGCTAGTGCTTTCGCTACTGCTTCGACCAAATGAAGAAAAGTATCACCAGAATCGTTGCTGCTATGCACAGTTTCGAATACTGTTGCTGGCTACTGCTTATATATTGGCGCACACGCCATACACATACGAGCGCTTGACAGGAATGGGTGAGGCTTACTATTGATGATTGTGGCTTCGAACATTATATGTTGGTCACAGAACAATCCACGTTTTCGTTGGTTTCGCCTGCTGTTTTCCAACTGTTCTCCACAAATGTCTGTTCCCGCATTGATTAAGAGTGTGACACCATTGAATTAGTGAAAAGCAATTAACAAGACACTCTTGGTAAGAGACGAACAACAGTATAAAGATCATTCTGTCAATAGAAAACGACTCGATTTTTATGAAAAAAAAAAAAAAAAAAAAATCCATTGTTACCCACCTTCCTCCATTTTGTGCCCACCAGGATTTGCTTCTCCGTTATGTTTGTCGTCATAGATGGTTCCCAAATATTCATAGGCCAAGGTTAAAAACGTTCTCGGCTTCTAGACCATGAGAAATGTTTATCTCATGCTACAACCAGTTTTAATGATGGAGCAGAAAGAAATCATAACAAGCACAAGCAAGTGTGTGTGTGTGTGTGTGTGTGTGTGTGTGTGTGTGTGTGTGTGTGTGTGTGTGCGCGCGCGCGTGTGTGTGTATGACTGTAAGCTATGGTTATATATGTGAATGATTGTGTTTGCGTTCACGAGTGTATGAACATGTGAAGACCACAGCAATCATTGGCGATATTCAACAGGAAAACCCACTGTGCAGCAGAATAACTTATTACTTATCATCAGCTAGAACTCAGCTAAAACAACGCTCTTTCTGTCTGTCATCGAACCAAACTCACAGCCAGCTATTTATGATCGTTGATTCATGGATATGACCCTGTCTGACGGACTGGTCATTGAACCAGTTGACTGACCAGACCACAAATCAAGGGCCTCAACTTTTTTACCGTACAGCTGATTGAATGAAATAGGCGAACTGTTCAACCACAGCGACTTGAGCAATCAAACACTAATCAAGAAGCCTGGCAAACCCGAGATGTCTGATGACAAAAACCTGCGGGGGTGCCTGAGTTCTTCTAAGCCCTTCTCCTCTTCATTGTCTGTCATCGTTATCGCGAATCTTCTGCTTCTTTATCTGCTATAATGACCATATTACACCTTCTTTTTTCCTCCTCCTCCTTCTGTTTCTCCCTTCTTCTGACACCCCCCCCCCCCACCCTCTCTCTCTCTCTGTCTCTCTGTCCTCAACCATCTCTTCCCAAGTATGATGATGAGTGTATTTTTCTTCTTCTTCTTTTCATCATCTCTTTTTGTTTATACTGGCATTTAAAGAGCAGCTCCGTGGCCATCAATACTATCATCACCGTCGTCATCGTCTTCTCCCTCCTCTTGTCTTCCACCTACTCATTTTCTTCTTGTCACCACGATGGAAAGAACAGTATAACGATGGACTTTGCGATCGGCTGTCTTTAAGCAGTACACGATAGAGAATAGAATCTTTTTTTTTCTTTTTTCTTTTTTTAAATGTCATATCCCATTGTTCCTGCTTGTTGTCCTGCACACAGAGTCATTAAAATCGCCATTGGAAGATTGTTTGTGTGGTTGGCTGTCTTTAAGCAATACACGATACGAAATTGAATATATCTTTTTTATTTTTTATAAATGACATATCCCCGTGTTTCCTGTACGTTGTCATGTAGATAAGGTCATTAAAATCGCCATTAATAGATAGATGGATTGATTGACTGATTGATTGATTCTCAGATTTACAAGCTCCTCAAAACGTGCAAGTGTCCGCCACGGCCTCGACGAGCATTGAGGTCAAGTGGGACTACGTCATCGCCGGAAACATGTCGTCACTTCCGCTGGGCTACAAGGTGATTCTGGAGGAGATGACGGAGCAAGACGAAGGGGAGAAACGGAGTCGTCACTCTGTGGTCTTCAACAGAACCACTGTGGAGATCAAGGACTTGAAGCCCGGCACCAAGTACAACATTCAGGTCACTAGCTTCTGTTTCTTTCTCGTTTTCATCAGTACTGTCAATATCATTATTGGCCCAACTCTAAGCTTATAACACAGATTGACACAAGTTTACAGCTGGGCCAACAGCAGAGTGAGAGCTGTATGATCAACGGTTTCTCCATAACAATGGGAAGTCATTTACAGCTTAGTCTTTGGTGAAGGACTATGACTCTCAAACTGGGAGGCCCTTAGTGCTGCAGTCTTGGGGGTTGCATTGCCTTTGGGAACCATCCCAAGGCCGGCTCAGTTGTGTAGACAAGGAGAGTCTATGTAATAACGCGTGTTCGGCTGTGTGTGTGTGTGTGTGTGTGTGTGTGTGTGTGTGTGTGTGTGTGTGTGTGTGTGTGTGTGTGTGTTCGTGGAAAACTTTAAGGATCCATTTTCTCTGGAAATACCTTGTTTGCCAATACCAAATTTGGAGAAAAAAAACATAGTGAAAAAATCTTTACACTCATACCAATGATAGGCTGTAAGTATTCCGGATTAAACCGTATTTCCGTATCCGGCGCCTAACATACAGAGAGTTGAAACACAAATTTAAAGAAGGGAGACACGAGACAGCATCATACATGCTTTCGATAACACGAGAGCGCTGTCAAAGACTTCAGTCTAATATCATCATCTTAGATGATCAGACTATAAATAAATAAACGATAAACTGTCAAAGACTGGAATGTGAAAGATGCCTTTGCGAAAGCACAAAGCATCGTTTTTAAAGTAGAGTATCTTACGAAGACTGTATTGTAAGGGATACTTTTGTCCATACTTTTAACTTAAAATTACCAAAAGAAGGTAAAATGTAAAAAATACTCTTGACATATATTTTAAGATAAATTTCCTAACAAAGATGTATTGTGAACGATACTCTTGTCCATACGTTTAAAGTAAAATTCCTAACGAACAAATATATTTTGTAAACGATACTCTGGTTCATAAGTTTTTAAAGTAAAATTTCAAAGGAAGATATATCGAAGCGATATTTTTGTCCATACATTTTGAAATAAAATTTCTAACGAAGACACATTGTAAACAATCCTTTTGTCCATACACATGAAAGCAAAATTGCATTATGAAGATGTATTGTAAAGGATAGTCCTGCCCACTCAGGTGTGTGCCTTCAACGGGTTTGGAGAAGGTCCCAGAACAGATGGTCTTCTATTCCACATTGCTGAATCAGACATCAAACAAGACGCAGGTATCTTTTTTGTTCCTCGATGACTGATGTTGATGTTGATGATGATGATGATGACGTTGATGATGATGATGATGTTGATGATGATGTTGATTTTTGTTTTCGTTCGTGGGCTGCGGGTCACACGTTAACTCACATGTACGTGTGGGGTTTTGTGTGTATGACCGTTTTTTACCCCCCCCCCCCCCACCATCCCCCTATATCGGCAAGTCATACTCCTTTGATGATGATTATGCTGATGACTATACTATTGATACCACTGCAGCTACTACTGTAACGGCTACTACTACTACTACAACTACTTTTCTTTTTTTTTCCTTCTCTTGTAGTTGCAGTAAGTTTGAAAAAAAAAACCCAACAACAACTGGAAACCACAGAGGGGTTGTATGTGGATGTAGGGGTGGTGATGGTGGTGGGGTAATGGGATGTGCAGGATATTTTAACTTTTTGCAGCCATTTATATTGAGTTATATGACAAGAAAACACGAAGCTATTAAACTGCATTCATTCTCTCTTGTTTTTCCCACCATTATTGGTTTTTTTTGTTTTGTTTTCGTTTCATAATTTCCCTTCACATGGCAAGAAAATGTGAGGTTTAACAGCAAGGAGTCTTCCCATCTGTATTTTTTAAAAATATTTTATTTCCAGCCACCCCCTCTCCCTTCCCCCCCCTCTTAATTCGTCATATACCAAGAAAACTCGAGACTTAACAGGAATGATGATCCTTCTCAGCTTTGTTTCTGTATTTCTTTTCCTTTTTCGTTTAATTCCCACCTGTGTGTGTGTGTGTGTGTGTGTGTGTGTGTGTGTGTGTGTGTGTGTGTGTGTGTGTGTGTGTGTGTGTGTTTGTGTTTGTTTGTTTGTTTGTGTGTGTGTGTGTGTGTGTGTGTGTGTGTGTGTGTGTGTGTCGCTCTGTGTGTGTTGTGTGTGTGTGTGTGTGTATGTGTGTGTGTTTGTGTTTGTGTTTGTGTGTGTGTGTGTGTGTGTGTGTGTGTGTGTGTGTGTGTGTGTGTGTGTGTGTGTGTGTGTTTCTGTGTGTTTCTGTGTGTCCTTTTCTTAGATTTGATGGAGCGCCATTTGAGTCTCACCATGTGGTTGGCAGCAATTACCCTTTTTTTTTTAGGTTTTTCTTTATTTCGTTCTCTTTCCGGAGGGTGCAAGTAACACGCTTTCTCTCTTCTCATGTCGTCTCTGTGAAACATGGTTGTTGTGACATCACTTCTTCCACCCACCCCTCCACCCCTCTCCCCTCTCTGTCTCTCCCTCCCTCCCCCATCTCTCTCAAACACCTTCTTTTCCCACCCACCCGAATGCAGTGAACGAGCCCATCCCTCCGCGCTTCGTGCACGAGCTACCGGAGCGGCTGACCATCCAGCGGGGGGAGCCCGTGAAGATCACGTGCGTGGCGGAGGGCTACCCGGTGCCCGACGTGCAGTGGTACAGCAACAAGGAGCCCATCGGCGTGTCGGCCCAGGGCAGCAACCAGCTGTACATGGCCAACATCGTCTCCGACACCGTTCTGGCCTGCAGGGCCACCTCGCCGCTTGGGGAGATCGAGGCGACCACCGTCATTGAGTTGTCTAGAGGTAAGGATGTTGGTTTCAGTTAAAAAAAAAGAAAAAAAAGTACCATAGCCTTTAAAGGCCATCGAGGCAGTGGATTCATATCCACTCGCCGTTGGGGGTGTAATCGAGGCAACCACATTGATTTGTCAAGGGGTAAGGATGTTGGTTACAGTTTTAAGAAAAAAAAGGAGTAAAATTCCCATACCGTTTTACAGCCAGAATACAAAATACAGAATGCTTTATTATCTCCCATAGTCCTTTACGGCGATCGAGGCAGTGAATTCATATCCACTCGCCGTTGGGGGTGTTACCGAGGCTGCCACCGTCAGTGATTTGTCTAGAGGTATGGATGTTGATTACGTGTAAAAAGAAATATATATATATATATAAAAGAAAGAAAAAAAAAAAGAGAAAAAAAAGGAGTAAAGGTCCCATAGGCTTTCACTGGCCATCAAGGCTGTGAGTTCATATCCAATCGTCCTTGAGCGGTGATCGAGACTACCACTGTCGCTGAGTTGTCTGGAGGTAAGGTTGTTTGTTACAGTTTAATAATAAAAAAAAAATCTCAGTAAAGGTCTCAAAGCCTTTTACCGCGAGAATACAAAACAGAGAATACTTTATATATCTCCAAATAGAAAGTAATCTTTGGTCTAAAACACATAAACAATGATAGGAAAATCACTGTCATTCACTGTATTATTTTAAAGACATAAAAGCTTGAATGTTGAATCAATCAGAGTAAATCCCACACACAATGATCACAGTCACACACACACACATATTCAAGAATCACAGTAGGCATACAAAATACTAATGTTAACTTCGAGTAAACCACACATACAATAATCAAAGCCATGCACATGCAATAATCACGGATAGAGGCATAAAACATCATACTGTAATTAGATGTAGACATTATTTTGAAAAAAAAAGAGCATTCAATAGTATATTTTTAAAGTAAAAAAGTATGTCATATCACGTACGAGGCAGTAAATTCATATTCATTATTTTTAGGGCTGGCAGGGCCCAACCCTTTTCTCCTTCTGCTGGCATATTATCCTTCTCCAGGAACACATTTATCAAAATTGGTAAGAGAGGCAGATAGATAAAAAGACACACCGCAAATGAGTGATGGCCCAGAGGTAACACGTCCGCCTAGGAAGTGAGGAAATCTGAGCGCGCTGGTTCGAATCACGGCTCAGCCG
>NC_134878.1:8012794-8037794 GCF_041734735.1 Babylonia areolata | reverse complement strand
TCTTTTTATCACAACAGATTTCTCTGTGTGAAATTCGGGCTGCTCTCCCCAGGGAGAGCGCGTAGATACACTACAGCACCACCCCTTTTTTTTCCTGCGTACAGTTTTATTTGTTTTTCCTATCGAAGTGGATTTTTCTACAGAATTTTGCCAGGAACAACTCTTTTGTTGCCGTGGGTTGGTTCTTTTAAACGTGCGCTAAGTGCATGCTGCACAAGGGACCTCGGTTTATTGTCTCATCCGAATGACTGGCGTCCAGACCACCACTCAAGGTCTAGTGGAAGGGGAGAAAATGTTGGCGGCTGAGCCGTGATTCGAACCAGCGCGCTGAGATTCTCTTGCTTTCTTGGCAGACGCGTTACCTCCAGGCCATCACTCCACATGCCAAGCATGTCCGTAATTTTGTCTTGGTAGTAAGAGGAAGGTGGCAGAATGGTTAAGACGCTTATGTGCCAATCCATTGTCTCCTTGAGGATCTGGGTTCGATATCCGCTCTCGCCCTTTCCCCCAAGTTTGACTGGAAAATCAAACTGAGCGTCTCGTCATTCGAATGAAACGATAAACCGAGGTCCTGTGTACAGCACGAACTTGGCGCACTGATAAACAGCCCCATGTCAATAAGAGTGTTGTCCTTTGGCAAAATTCTGTGCAAGAAATTCAGTCTGATAGGTTCACATATTGTATGCACGCACTCAAGGCCTGACTAGCCCGTTGGGTTATGCTGCTGTCAGGCATCTGCCAAGCAGATGGCTATCTCTGTCTAAGAGTCTGCCTCTCCTTCTTCTCCTTCTTTGTATGTGTTACGTGATGGGTTAACTCACTCAGTACGGCCAGTCCTCTCTTCTCCTCTACACAGACCCTTCGGATGTCCAGTGGGTGTCTGAATGACCCAACCTTTAGCTTCCGTCGTCAGAATTGTGGTATTCTTTGTCAATATTCACCTCTTCAGTATAAGAACCTTCCGCGTGCAATATTTTGATGATGGTAACTGGGGTGAAACGCTGTTAACGTCGTCTCTTTCGCCGTTCGTATGGAAAGAGTTAATGCGCGATATGATAATGCTTGCATCAAATGTTTTTGTGAACATTTCCTCATTTTACACAGTGTATGTTTTATCACATAATCTTTTCATCTAGAAAAAGAAAATGAGAAACTGAACAAGACAGAATCAGAAGCCGCAGAATGTACGATTTCACATTCATTTGTTTTGTTGTCACGTGTTTTGTCATGTGTCATGTGTGAACGAATATGTTCATTGTGGGTATCACTGTTGTGTAACTGCTTTAGTTTGTGTTGGTGTTATTTATGGAGCTTTTTTATGCGAGCGTTTATGATGAAGATAGCTCCTTTTTGGAGTCTGTGGGTAATAAACAAGTAATAAGCATATCAGACTTGTTTTCACACTGCCCTCACAAAAAAGGGACATGAAAACAAAAATGCAATACAAGAAAACTTTACACTACAAAAACAGTTTTCAAATATATGTCAAAATGCCTACGCAGACGCACGAATACTATTTGCAACACATGGACGCACACACTCACATACAGGAGGAGAGAGAATTAATTTTTTATTTCCAGTCGACGATTGCGCCAGCTGGCAGTCACACACAAAGAGATGAGGGCGGGTGTGTGGGTTGGGGATGGGAGTGGTGATGAATTGACTTGTTGGTGTTAGTCATAAGGGTCAAGAAGTTGGGTGCAAGGGTCTTAGTGTGGTTTACTGCTGGAGATGGCAGCGACAGAGAGAGGGAGGTTTTATTTTAGGGGCATGGATTCCTCCTGGCTTTCGTCCGTAGGGTGAAATTTGGCTGGTGAAGACTTTGTTGAGAATGGTCCGTCCTCCAATAATCCTCAGCAATGCCAGTTCACAGTTAATGAGAGTGGGGGCAGGGAGATGTGGTGAGAGAGAGAGAGAGAGAGAGAGAGAGAGAGAGAGAGAGCACTGCAGCACGGTAGTTAATTTCCGCTGCCAGAGAGAAAGGCTTGTTCATTTATTATCTCTGATATTGCCGAATCGTGTACCGCACCATTCAGTCTTCCCCATTAATCGCAGATGGCCCCGTGTTGAAGAGAGCCAGCCTTAACCTGACCTCTCACGCCGTCACCGGGGACTCGGCACGTCTGGACTGGAGCCTGTCGGGCGCCCAGCAAGCCGACATCGGCCAGTACATCCTCAGGGTCAAGGACGGCGAGGACCGGACGTTGCTCCGACAGGAAATGACGCGGGAGGCAAGGTCGTTAACTCTCAGCAATCTGACTCCCCGGACGAGGTACGTGGTGGAGTTGCAGGCCCTGGACGACAAAAAAGCCGTCGTGACCTCCACGGAAAGCTCGTTTACCACCACCACTGCTTCGTCGGCACAAGGTAACGGGTCGTGTGGCTTGGCTCTTCTTCTTCTTCTTCGTTCGTGGGCTCCCACGTTCACTCGTATGTTCGCGAGTGGGCTTTTACGTGTGTGACCGTTTTTACCCCGCCATGTAGGCAGCCATACTCCGTTTTTGGGGTGTGTGCATGGTGGGTATGCTCTTGTTTCCATAACCCACCGTACGCTGACATGGATAACAGGATCATTTTCGTGCGTATTTGATCTTGTGCGTGCGTATACACACGAAAGGGGTATCAGGCACAAGCAGGTATGAACATAAATTATGTTGACCTGGGAGATCGGAAAAATCTCCACTCTTTGCCCACCAGGCGCCGTTACCGAGATTCGAACCCGGGACCCTCAGATTGAAAGTCCAACGCTTTAACCACTCAGCTATTGCGCCCGTCGCTTGGCTCTTGAAACTGGCGGTCGTTTTGAGAGTCAGAATGAAGGCTGTTTTCCTATCTCCCAAGTCAGTCTATGAGTTGACCTGTCGTTGTGTGTTTTAAACATTATGATGATGATTCTTTTCCGGTCTTCCAAGACAGCCAATGTGTTGACTGTTGGTGTGTGTTTTGAAATTTATTATGAAGATGTGTTTCCTGTCTCACAAGGCAGCCGATGTGTTGTCCAGTCGGTATATACCACGCACCCAGACGTACTTACAGACACTTGAACTTTGGTAGTGTCCTTTTTCTTAGTCGATTTCCCTTTTCACGTTTGCTTTCATTTGGAATTAAGGATGAGTATGTTTTTTTCCCCTGTCTCCACAGGCATTCTATGTTTTATCCAGTCAGTGCCACGCACCCCAGATGTACTCACGAACAAGTGAATTAAAGTCAGGTTGAATGGCATAGTTCCTTTTTTTTTCAGTCGATTTTTCTTCCGGTTTTGCTGTCATTTAGAACTTAAGATGATTTTTTTTTCTGAGTTCCAAGGCAGCCTATTTATTTGCCTCTTGGTGCATGAGTCCCATATCTGGATATACCACGCATCCCGAATAATAGTGTATACCCATGGACACTTCCATTGCTCTTGAGTCGGATTTTCTGGTATTGTTCTTTGTTTCATTTTGATCAATTTTCCGTCCACCTTTGCTTGTCTTTGAACTTTTAGGACACATATTTTTTTCTCTGTCTCTCAAGACAGACTTTGTTTTGCTCTGTTGGTGTAAGGTTTATTTACACAAGGACACTTGCATAGCACTTTAGCCAGATTGTATGGTATCATTCTTTGTTTTATAAACCAGCTTTCCTCCCATCTTTGCTTCTCGCCCTTCACTCCTTTATTTCAGTCAATCTTTCTCGTTTTCTGTCCTACTTTCTTTCTTTCCTTCTTAACGTTTTTCATTCGTTTCCCCATGATACTCAGGACGTCAGCATGGCATTTCTTGATAGAAAACCCCCCACATCAACAAGACTTGTCAGAAAAGTCAAGAAAACAGAATGGCTTGTCAGGAAAGGAAACCAGAATGCAAGTGAATGAATAGATCAATAAATAAATAAATAAATAGATAAATAGATCAATATTTAAAAAAAAAGATAAACAAATAAATAAATAAAAGTGGAAAGAATCAGCATGATAGCCAGCTAACCTTGCATAGTTTGTCAGCATAGTGAACAGGTTGGTGTTACAGGAAATGAGACCAATGTGTGACGACAGGAAGTCCGAACAGGAAAAAAAAAAATCTGCATGACTGGTCATGATCAATCGCTGCCTGGTGTGTGTCCTTTCCAACAATTCTCCCTTCCTCTCTTCCATTCCTCCATCCATCCTACACTCCTTTCTTCCTGTCCATCTTCTCTCCCACCCTCCCTCCCTCCTTCCTATGTCCGTTCCTTTCTCTTCTCCTTGTCCTTTCCAACGATTCTTCTCCCTCCCCCCTTCCATTCCTCCATTCATCCATCCTTCCCTCCTTCCTTCCTGTTTATCTCCTCTCCCACCCCCCCCTCCCTCCCTCCTATGTCCGTTCCTTTCTCTTCTCCTTGTCCTTTCCAACGATTCTTCTCCCTCCCCCCTTCCATTCCTCCATTCATCCATCCTTCCCTCCTTCCTTCCTGTTCATCTCTTCTCTCACCCTTCCTCCCTCCCTCCAATGTCCGTTCCTTTCCCTTCTCCTTGTCCTTTCCAACGATCCTTCTTCCTACCTTCCAGTCCTCCCTCCATCCATCCTTCCCTCCTTCCTTCCTGTTCATGTTCACTCCTTACTCCACTCACCTCCCTCCAATGTCCGTTCTTTTCTCCTTTTCTTGTCCTTTCCAACGATCCTTCTTCCTATCTTCCAGTCCTTCATCCATCCATCCTTCCCTCCCTCCTTCCTTCCTGTTTATCTCCTCTCCCACCCCCACTCCCCTCCGTTCCTCCTATGTCCGTTCCTTTCTCTTCTCCTTGTCCTTTCCAACAATTCTTCTCCCTCCCCCCTTCCATTCCTCCATCCATCCTTCCCTCCTTCCTTCCTGTCCATCTCTTCTCCCACCCTCCCTCCCTCCCTCCAATGTCCGTTCCTTTCTCCTCTTCTTGTCCTTTCCAACGATCCTTCTTCCTATCTTCCAGTCCTCCATCCATCCATCCTTCCCTCCCTCCTTCCTTCCTGTATATATCCTCTCCCACCCCCACTCCCCTCCCTTCCTTTGTCCGTTCCTTTCTCCTCTCCTTGTCCTTTCCAACGATTCTTCTCCCTCCCCCCTTCCATTCCTCCATTCATCCATCCTTCCCTCCTCCCTTCCTGTTCATCTCTTCTCCCACCCTCCCTCCCTCCAATGTCCGTTCCTTTCTCCTCTTCTTGTCCTTTCCAACGATCCTTCTTCCTATCTTCCAGTCCTCCATCCATCCATCCTTCCCTCCCTCCTTCCTTCCTGTATATATCCTCTCCCACCCCCACTCCCCTCCGTTCCTCTTATGTCCGTTCCTTTCTCTTCTCCTTGTCCTTTCCAACAATTCTTCTCCCTCCCCCCTTCCATTCCTCCATCCATCCTTCCTTCCTTCCTTCCTGTCCATCTTCTCTCCCACCCCCCCTCCCCTCCACCCTCCTTTGTCCATCCTCTTTTCTCCTTGTCCTTTCCAACTATCCTTCTCCCTCTCCCCCTTCCATTCCTCCATCCATCCTTCCTTCCTTCCTTCCTGTCCATCTTCTCCCCCACCCCCACTCTCATCCCTCCCTTCTTTGTCCGTTCCTTTCTCTTCCCCTTCCAGCTGTTCGTATAGAACGGAGCAGTGTGGATAGAGGGTGGTTGGGGTGGTGGTGGTGGTGGTGGACGGGGTTGGGGGCGACTGGCAGTCCATGGTTTGACGCAGAGAGCGGGCAGTACAGGCGGGTGGCGTCAGCGTGCCATGTCTCGCTTTCACTCGTTCAGGGGAGGCAATGCACAGGATCCCCCCCACCCCCCCCCCCCCCGCACCCCCCTGTCAGTGCAGGACGGTTTATGACGATAAAAAGAAAAGTTATAAACATAACTCGAGGGAATCTTTATTGTTGCTGGAAAACAGAACAAAGAAACCAGTTATCCATTCTGGTCAACCATAAAATTAGTCAGGCGAAAACGCAGTATATAACTTAGCACACCAATTGATACTCGAAGAAAAACAACAACAACAAAAAACCAAACAAACCCAATGCTTTGAACGCATTCAGGGCC
This sequence comes from Babylonia areolata, assembly GCF_041734735.1. NCBI lineage: Eukaryota > Metazoa > Mollusca > Gastropoda > Neogastropoda > Buccinidae > Babylonia > Babylonia areolata. The sequence continues at coordinate 8,031,791 of NC_134878.1, read as the reverse complement.
AGCAGAACCAGCTGCAGGGAACTAGCGAAGAACACTCCCGTGACAGTGAAGAAAAGTTCTCGAATCTGAAAGATGATGTAGATAATGTCGGGTGCAATAGCCGAATGGCTAAAGCGCTGGACTTTCAATCTGAGGGTCCTGGGTTCGAATCTCGGTTCACCTGGTGGGTAAAGGGTGGAGATTTTTCCAATCTCCCAGGTCAACATATGTGCAGACCTGCTAGTGCCTGAACCCCCTTCGTGTGTATGCGCGCGCAGAAGATCAAATACGCACGTTAAAGATCCTGTAATCCATGTCAGCGTTCGGTGGGTTATGGAAACAAGAATATACCCAGCATGCACACCCCCGAAAACGGAGTATGGCTGCCTACATGGCGGGGTAAATAAAAAAACAAACGGTCATACACGTAAAATGTTACATGTCTATCTGAGTGTGTATGTGTGTGCGTCTGAAATCTGATTGAATGACACAGGAAACGAATGATGAGCGCCCAGTGGCAGCCGTCAGTCGGCTCCACCCAGGTAGGCAGCCTGTGGTGCAAATGTCCCCGTGTATGTAAAGCGCTTAGAGCTTGGTCTCTGACCGAGGATAGGCGCTATAGAAGTATCCACATCAATCAATCAATCAAACCCTTTCCTGCCCCTTCCCGACCCCTAGCCCCCCCCCCCCCCCGGCCCCCTAACCCCCCCTCCCACCCACCCCCACCTCCTCCCGAACACCCATCCCCCGTTTCTGCAGCATTCACCAAAGAGCTGGCCAGAAAGCAAGGTGGCTGATCATTCATTAGTCGGAATGAGTATTTGGCGCTAACGAGTTCACGACACCGGCTGAAAATGGCTGTCTCGGCACCGACGCCTGCGCTTTGTGGATGGGTTAACGCTGTCCCTCGGAGTAATGGGAAGTTGTGTGAGCGGGACCAGTAGTGGAAAGCTCTTAGCTTGATGAAAGGCTTGTCGTCTTCCCCGGTAGGATAATCACCCGTTTTTGTTGAGTCCGAACCAGACACGGAATGACCGTGGGTACATTTAGCACGTATCAGAGGGGTTGGAGTCCATTGTGTGAGCATTGAAGTTACAGTTCTGAACTCTTGAACTCCTCGGCTCCGACACAAACCCACGCGCAAGCTTTTACACACACACACACACACACACACACACACACACACACACACACACACACATACGCACACACACTCACACACATACCACAACTCATCAAAAGCTCACCTTTTCTTCACTTTTTGTATTATCATTAATCATCATGCTTTTTTTTTTTTTTAAATCTCATCCTTTTTTTTTTTAAACGGATCTGTTAACTGTTAGATGTAAACACATAGTCGTTCTGTGACTGATACATATTCTTTACAAAATAAAGGCCCGTTCAGACCAAATCACGAGTTATTCTGTGAGTAAATGGTGAAGGTTAATTAATCTTTAGCTCGCAGCCTGAAGCAAGCAGCAAGCAAACCCAATGAGCACACTCTACAGTTTCAGTTTCAGTAGCTCAAGGAGGCGTCACTGCGTTCGGACAAATCCATATACGCTACACCATATCTGCCAAGCAAATGCCTGACCAGCAGCGTAACCCAACGCGCTTAGTCAGGCCTTGAGGCCTTTCGTACTCTACAGTACGAAACCGCTTCCGCGGGCTGTGCATGTTACTGACACGCTCTTTGGAGGAACAAAATGGCTAACAGTAACATTCAATGAGGGATTTTCAAACTCAGACACGCACTCGTACCCCTTTCTGGTTTTTTGTTGTTGTTTTTTTTGTGTTTTTTTTTTCCTGTTTACTTCCAGCCCAATGAATCAGACGTTTTACGCCTGCTTGTGAATTACCGACTGGTATTTAAGAGCCTTTTTTCAGCACTGTAGATAATCATCAACTGTCTTTTTTTTTTGGTCTTAGAAGAAAGGTGTTTCCCCCTCCTTCTGTCATTTTATTGAACAATGACAAAACAGCAACACAAACAACAACAACAAGTAAAAGGAGACACAACACACATATAGAAGACCAATCTGACTGTTTAGCATGATCGTGTGTAATATTGAAAAGGAAGGGAAGGGGGGGGAGGGGAGGAAGCGGAGGGTGGTGGGGGAGTGGGGCGTGTGCAGTTATCTTCCTTTCTTGGGGGGGGGGGGGGGGTGGAGGGGTCTTCTCTCTTTCTCGCTTGCTCGCTCTCTCTCAAATCATTGAAGAGGCTGAATATTATGATTTCATTTTCTTTGCTTTTGGTGTATAAGCTTAATATATTCCTGTGGTATCAGTTATATTTCCAATATGTCCAACATTGTACTTGTGTCACGCCCCTTCAGTAAGGGGCTTTGTCCTTTGTTTGAATAAAATAGATATTTCTCTCTCTCTCTCTCTCTCTTGGTTCTGTTTGCAGTATTCGTAAACTCTGCGTTTATATATTTAATGCCCTGAAAATACAACAAGAATTCTGTGGCAACAATGATGAAAGTTAGAATTAATTTACTATGCACAAGAAGCACTTTTGTTCTACAGGTTTAAGTTAGTATGTATTTCACATTTTGTTGGCGCTGCGTGATCACCATATTGTGTACTTTTGACCTCTTTCTAGGGGCCGGAGGCCTGGAGATTAAAGTTTTGTTCTTGTTCTTGTTGTCATATTTATTTATTTATTATTATTATTGTTATTATTACTACTACCTTTTTTCATATTATAATTATTATTTATTTATTTATCTATTTATGTGTTTATTTACTTATTTATGTACGCTTATCTATTATTTATTCACTTTTTTTTCCCAAGGCCTGACTAAGCGCGTTGGGTTACGCCGCTGGTCAAGCATCTGCTTGGCAGATGTGGTGTAGCGTGTATGGATTTGTCCGAACGCAGTGACGCCTCCTTGAGCTACTGAAACTGAAACTGAAACTTCTTGTTCTTGTTCTCTTTCTTCCACAAGCCTTTCTCTTTCACAGTTCTCTGTCCGAGTCACCAACACAGTCACTAATTAATTTCACTGCTCTGCTTACCCCCCCCCCCCCCTCCCCCCCCCTCTGTCCCACACATGCCAAGACTCCAACCCTGACCCCACAAAGCTGCACGTGTTCACCGAGGAGCTGAACAAATCCTCGGTCAAGATCGCCTGGACCACACCGCCCAAGCTGCTGCCTAACCTGTCCGGGGTGTCCTTGCGGCTGACCGACATCGCCAACGTGACCTTGCTGACGCAGCAGATGTCCCCGCTGACCCGCTCCCTGACGGTGCGGAACCTGCAGGCCGGAGAGCTGTATCAGGCCTTTGTGGAGCTGAAGGGAGCCCAAGGGGGCCGGGTGGTCCGGAGGGGGTACCTCAAGTTCGAGACGGAGCCCACGCGTGGTGAGGCTTTTTTTTTTTTTTGACACTGTGTGTGTGGGTTGTGTGTGTGTGGAGGAAGGGTCGGTGTGTTGTGTGTGTGTGTGTGTGTGTGGAGGAAGGGTCGGTGTGTTGTGTGTGTGTGTGTGTGTGTGTGTGTGTGTGTGTGTGGAGGAAGGGTCGGTGTGTTGTGTGTGTGTGTGTGTGTGTGGAGGAAGGGTCGGTGTGTTGTGTGTGTGTGTGTGTGTGTGTGTGTGTGTGTGTGTGTGTGGAGGAAGGGTCGGTGTGTTGTGTGTGTGTGTGTGTGTGTGTGTGTGTGTGTGTGGAGGAAGGGTCGGTGTGTTGTGTGTGTGTGTGTGTGTGTGGAGGAAGGGTCGGTGTGTTGTGTGTGTGTGTGTGTGTGTGTGTGTGTGTGTGGAGGAAGGGTCGGTGTGTTGTGTGTGTGTGTGTGTGTGTGGAGGAAGGGTCGGTGTGTTGTGTGTGTGTGTGTGTGTGTGTGTGTGTGTGTGGAGGAAGGGTCGGTGTGTTGTGTGTGTGTGTGTGTGTGTGGAGGAAGGGTCGGTGTGTTGTGTGTGTGTGTGTGTGTGTGTGTGTGTGTGTGTGTGTGGAGGAAGGGTCGGTGTGTTGTGTGTGTGTGTGTGTGTGTGTGTGTGTGTGTGGAGGAAGGGTCGGTGTGTTGTGTGTGTGTGTGTGTGTGTGGAGGAAGGGTCGGTGTGTTGTGTGTGTGTGTGTGTGTGTGTGTGTGTGGGTGGAGGAAGGGTCGGTGTGTTGTGTGTGTGTGTGTGTGTGTGTGGAGGAAGGGTCGGTGTGTTGTGTGTGTGTGTGTGTGTGTGTGTGTGTGTGTGTGGAGGAAGGGTCGGTGTGTTGTGTGTGTGTGTGTGTGTGTGGAGGAAGGGTCGGTGTGTTGTGTGTGTGTGTGTGTGTGTGTGTGTGTGTGTGGAGGAAGGGTCGGTGTGTTGTGTGTGTGTGTGTGTGTGTGTGTGTGTGGAGGAAGGGTCGGTGTGTTGTGTGTGTGTGTGTGGAGGAAGGGTCGGTGTGTTGTGTGTGTGTGTGTGGAGGAAGGGTCGGTGTGTTGTGTGTGTGTGTGTGTGTGTGTGTGTGGAGGAAGAGTCGGTGTGTTGTGTGTGTTGTGTGTGTGTGTGTGTGTGTGTGTGTGTGGAGGAAGGGTCGGTGTGTTGTGTGTGTGTGTGTGTGTGTGTGTGTGTGGAGGAAGGGTCGGTGTGTTGTGTGTGTTGTGTGTGTGTGTGTGTGTGTGTGTGTGTGTGTGGAGGAAGGGTCGGTGTGTTGTGTGTGTGCGTGTGTGTGTGTGTGTGTGTGTGTGTGGAGGAAGGGTCGGTGTGTTGTGTGTGTGTGTGTGTGTGGAGGAAGGGTCGGTGTGTTGTGTGTGTGTGTGTGTGTGGAGGAAGGGTCGGTGTGTTGTGTGTGTGTGTGTGTGTGTGTGGAGGAAGGGTCGGTGTGTTGTGTGTGTGTGTGTGTGTGGAGGAAGGGTCGGTGTGTTGTGTGTGTGTGTGTGTGTGTGGAGGAAGGGTCGGTGTGTTGTGTGTGTGTGTGTGTGGAGGAAGGGTCGGTGTGTTGTGTGTGTGTGTGTGTGTGGAGGAAGGGTCGGTGTGTTGTGTGTGTGTGTGTGTGTGTGTGTGTGTGTGTAGGAAGGGTCGGTGTGTTGTGTGTGTGTGTGTGTGGAGGAAGGGTCGGTGTGTTGTGTGTGTGTGTGTGTGGAGGAAGGGTCGGTGTGTTGTGTGTGTGTGTGTGTGTGGAGGAAGGGTCGGTGTGTTGTGTGTGTGTGTGTGTGTGTGTGTGTGTGTGTAGGAAGGGTCGGTGTGTTGTGTGTGTGTGTGTGGGTGGAGGAAGGGTCGGTGTGTTGTGTGTGTGTGTGTGTGTGTGTGTGTGTGTGGAGGAAGGGTCGGTGTGTTGTGTGTGTGTGTGTGTGTGTGGAGGAAGGGTCGGTGTGTTGTGTGTGTGTGTGTGTGTGTGTGTGTGTGGGTGGAGGAAGGGTCGGTGTGTTGTGTGTGTGTGTGTGTGTGTGGAGGAAGGGTCGGTGTGTTGTGTGTGTGTGTGTGTGTGTGTGTGTGTGTGTGTGTGGAGGAAGGGTCGGTGTGTTGTGTGTGTGTGTGTGTGTGTGGAGGAAGGGTCGGTGTGTTGTGTGTGTGTGTGTGTGTGTGTGTGTGTGTGTGTGGAGGAAGGGTCGGTGTGTTGTGTGTGTGTGTGTGTGTGTGTGTGTGTGGAGGAAGGGTCGGTGTGTTGTGTGTGTGTGTGTGGAGGAAGGGTCGGTGTGTTGTGTGTGTGTGTGTGGAGGAAGGGTCGGTGTGTTGTGTGTGTGTGTGTGTGTGTGTGTGTGGAGGAAGAGTCGGTGTGTTGTGTGTGTTGTGTGTGTGTGTGTGTGTGTGTGTGTGTGGAGGAAGGGTCGGTGTGTTGTGTGTGTGTGTGTGGAGGAAGGGTCGGTGTGTTGTGTGTGTGTGTGTGGAGGAAGGGTCGGTGTGTTGTGTGTGTGTGTGTGTGTGTGTGTGTGTGGAGGAAGGGTCGGTGTGTTGTGTGTGTTGTGTGTGTGTGTGTGTGTGTGTGTGTGTGTGGAGGAAGGGTCGGTGTGTTGTGTGTGTGCGTGTGTGTGTGTGTGTGTGTGTGTGGAGGAAGGGTCGGTGTGTTGTGTGTGTGTGTGTGTGTGGAGGAAGGGTCGGTGTGTTGTGTGTGTGTGTGTGTGTGGAGGAAGGGTCGGTGTGTTGTGTGTGTGTGTGTGTGTGTGTGGAGGAAGGGTCGGTGTGTTGTGTGTGTGTGTGTGTGTGGAGGAAGGGTCGGTGTGTTGTGTGTGTGTGTGTGTGTGTGGAGGAAGGGTCGGTGTGTTGTGTGTGTGTGTGTGTGGAGGAAGGGTCGGTGTGTTGTGTGTGTGTGTGTGTGTGGAGGAAGGGTCGGTGTGTTGTGTGTGTGTGTGTGTGTGTATGTGTGTGTGTAGGAAGGGTCGGTGTGTTGTGTGTGTGTGTGTGTGGAGGAAGGGTCGGTGTGTTGTGTGTGTGTGTGTGTGGAGGAAGGGTCGGTGTGTTGTGTGTGTGTGTGTGTGTGGAGGAAGGGTCGGTGTGTTGTGTGTGTGTGTGTGTGTGTGTGTGTGTGTGTAGGAAGGGTCGGTGTGTTGTGTGTGTGTGTGTGGGTGGAGGAAGGGTCGGTGTGTTGTGTGTGTGTGTGTGTGTGTGTGGAGGAAGGGTCGGTGTGTTGTGTGTGTTGTGTGTGGAGGAAGGGTCGGTGTGTTGTGTGTGTGTGTGTGGAGGAAGAGTCGGTGTTTTATATATATATATATATATATATATATATATATATATATATATATATATATATATATATATATATATATGTGTGTGTGTGTGTGTGTGTGTGTGTGTGAGGCTTTTTTTTTTTTTTTTGACACTGTGTGTGTGGGTTGTGTGTGTGTGTGTGTGTGGGGGGGGGGGGGGTCGGCGTGTTGTGTGTTTATGTGTGTGTGTGTTGGGGGGGGGGGGGTTCGGTGTGTTGTGTGTGTGTGTGTGGAGGGGATGGGGTGGGGTGGGGGGGGTCGGTGTGTTGTGTGTGTGTGTGTGTGGAGGGAGGGTCGGTGTGTTGTGTGTGTGTGTGTGTGTGTGGAGGAAGGGTCGGTGTTATATGTGTTTGTGTGTGTGTGTGTGTGTGTGTGTGTGTGTGTGTGTGTGTGTGTGTGTGTGTGTGTGTGTGGAGGAAGGGTCGGTGTGTTGTGTGTGTGTGTGTGTGTGTGTGTGTGTGTGTGTGTGTGTGTGTGGGTGGAGGAAGGGTCGGTGTGTTGTGTGTGTGTGTGTGTGTGTGTGTGTGTGTGTGTGTGTGTGTGTGGAGGAAGGGTCGGTGTGTTGTGTGTGTGTGTGTGTGGGTGGAGGAAGGGTCGGTGTGTTATATATATATATATATATATATGTGTGTGTGTGTGTGTGTGTGTGTGTGTGTGTGTGTGTGTGGAGGAAGGGTCGGTGTAGAACAAAAGACATGCTCCCATCAACATCATCATCGTCATCATCATCATCATTTGTCATCATCATCATCATTCTTTTTTTTTTTTAAATCCCCTTCCCAGGTCAAATGTATGGCGTTTCTGTTTCACGTTGAGAGGGAGATACATAGATAATCATGCTCACAGGGATGGATGGATCTATCTATCTATTCAACCATCTATAGCAATCAGTCAGTCTATCTATCTGTCTTTCTGTCTCTCAGTCTAAATGTCTTTGTCTGTGCGTCTGTCTGTCTGTCTGTGTACCCAAGCATCAGTCCAGAAAACCAAACCTTGGCGGGCAACGGTAATCTATTATTCTTCCAGTTACTTACGGGACAAAACTTGGACAGATTTGTAACAACGACAGGCCCCTGACAGTACCTGACCTTAATTTTGCAAACATTCGCTGTGTTCGTACAAATAGATCAGAAGAACCTGAAAGTATGATTTTGAAAAATCTTGCTGTTATGTTTCTGCAAGCTGTATATATATATATATAAATATATATATTTATCTGCCTTCTCTCTGCCTCGTCTTCTGTATAGCTCCAGTCACCTTTCCCCCTCTTCCCCTTGCATTCTATTTATCAAGCACGGGTGTATTTTCGTGTCATGGTGAAAATAAAGAAACAGACCAGGAGGAAAAAAAAAAAGGGGGGGGGGGAGGTAAGGGTTTGGGGGTGGGGGGTGGGGGTGAAATCTCACATCAAGGGAAGAAGTCAATTGCTTGCACTGTTACAGGAAATCTTTTTCCCCATTTCTTCGTTTTTTGACTTTACCATGCTCGTAAAGCGACGGATGCTGCCTTTTCATCTTCAATACATCAGAAGGCCAAAATGATGTAATGACTGCGGGGGAAAAAAAAATAAAAGAAGAAAAAGAACTAAAACGACAATAAGAGAAATACATTCCCAGTGAATTCATTGGCATTTTGCCTTTTGCTTGTTCAGGTGTAAATATGATATGTCTGAAATATCTATCAATCAGTTTTTATTTTATTCATTTATTTTTTTTACTTCCTTAATTTTCTGAAGCTTTTTGGAGGGCGGCGGGGGTGGGGTGGGGGTGGGGGGGCGTGGGGAGATGGGAGGGATGGTGTGTGTGTGTGTGTGTGAGTGTGTGTGTGTGTGTGTCGGGGGGATGGGGGGGGGGGCGTGGTGGTGTGCTGTCAAATATCAGCGAAATATTATCACGTGAAATTCTCATCGTAAAATTGAATCCAGAACAAAGACCGAAACAGGAAGACAGGGGGAGAGAGAGAGCTTGCTTGTTTGTGTGTGTGTGTGTGTGTGTGTGTGTGTGTGTGTGTGTGTGTGTGTGTGTGTGTGTGTGTGTGTGTGTGAGAGAGAGAGAGATAGATAGATAGATAGATAGAGAGAGAGAGAGAGAGAGAGAGAGAGAGAGAGACAGACAGACAGACAGACAGACAGACAGAGCTCTCAACGACACTAGAAATATTTCATCATAATTATTGGGTTTTTTTTTTCATTTTGATTAATCACTTCTTTTTTTTTTCTCACTATCAGTTTTAATTAATTATTCTTTTTCCCACTATAGTCTAATTCTTGCAAAACTTTAGCTGTTCATGTATGTTGTTCCCCTGAGCTTTCGGTACAGCCCTTTGCAGTGTCTGTTTTTGATCATGGTTACAACAAAGACAGCGTTTTTCTGATGAAAGATAGGGAGTGATGGCCTAGAGGTAGGAAGCGAGAAAATCTGAGCGCGCTGGTTCGAATCATGGCTCAGCCGCCGATATTTTCTCCCCCTCCACTAGACCTTGAGTGGTGGTCTGGGCGCTAGTTATTCGGATGAGACGATAAACCGAGGTCCCGTGTGCAGCATGCACTTAGCGCACGTAAAAAAACCCACGGCAACAAAAGGGTTGTTCCTGGCAAAATTCTGAAAATAAAAATCCACTTCGATAGGAAAAGCAAATAAAAAAAACTGCACGCAAGAAAAAAAGAAGAAAAAAAGGTGGCACTGTAGTATAGCGACGCGCTCTCCCTGGGGAGAGCAGCCCGAATTTAACATAGAGAAATCTGTTGTGCTAAAAAGAAATACAAATACAACAAATACAAATACACTTTGGATCGACAGACGTGACTCGGCTGAAAAAATACAAAAAAATGGGTGGCGCTGTAGTGTAGCAACGCGCTCTCCCTGGGGAGAGCAGCCCGAATTTCACTCAAAGAAATCTTATGTGATAAAAAGAAATACAAATACAAATACACGTAAACGCCCGCTCGTGTATAAGAAGAAGAAGAAGGAGAATGATGAGGAGGAGGAGGGGGAGGAGAAGGAGAAGGAGGAGAAGAACAAGGAGGAGGAGAAGAAGGGGAGAAGGAGAAGAAGGAAGAAGGAAAAGAAGAGAGAAGAAGGAAAAGAAGAGAGAAGAAGGAAAAGAAGAGAGAAGAAGAAAAGAAGAGAGAAGAAGGAAAAGAAGAGAGAAGAAGAAGGAAAAGAAGAGAGAAGAAGGAAAAGAAGAGAGAAGAAGAAGGAAAAGAAGAGAGAGGAAAAGAAGAGAGAAGAAGAAGGAAAAGAAGATAGAAGAAGGAAAACAGAGAGAAGAATAAGAAAAGAGGAGAGGAGAAGAAGAAGGAAGAAGGAGACGGGGAAGAAGGAAAAGAAGAGAGAAGAAGAAAAGAAGAGAGAAGAAGAAGGAAAAGAAGAGAGAAGAAGGAAAAGAAGAGAGAAGAAGAAGAAGAAATCATGGTGTTGATACTGAAGCTGGGCCAAAAGGGAGCCATTTCGGGGTTGAAAACACAGTTCAGGACCTGATGGCGGCGGGATGGAACTCTTAACCTGTGTTCACGGTTTCTGTCCCAGAGTCATGACTTCGCGGCCCGGTCGGGGACTTAGGAAACACATAATAAAGTCATTACCAAGGCTTAAAAAAAAAAGCCACCCCCCAAAAAACAAACAAACAAACAAAAACAAAAACCCACACAGGGCTCAGGGTTGAGAACAGTGACTCAGACATCAATATCAGGGCGAACTGAGACACCCATATCTATAGGGTTTACTATTGGGATTTCGAACTATTTGGGGAAAAAAAAGACGTCAACAAAAACTGAGACCTTTCCTTGCTAACCCCATTTGTCGCTTATTGTTGCAGGCTTACAAGGTCAAAGATGACGACTAACACACGTCTGTATTCATTGTTCAAGGTGAAGGTGGACTGAAATGGAAGGTGGTTAACATTTTTTCAAAGACTTCCGGTCAGACAAAGACTTTGTGTTAACAGGATTTTCTTATTCTTTCTTTCAGCCTATCATTGATTTGCATTTGTCCCATCCGATGAAAGATCCGCGCTAGAGTTTCGCACCTCGGTTTAAGTCTGACCCATATCAGACAGACAGGCGATAAAGAGAAGAAGAAGAAAAAAATCAGCAGTGCATTTATTATATATATATATATCTATATGAATATATATCTATATCTATATCTATATATATATATATATATATATATATATATATATTATATGTGGTGTGGTGGGAGTGGTTATGAACAGTACTGTTCTATTTTGCAAGTACAAACACACACGCACACGCGCGCGCACACACACACACACACACACACACACACACACACACACACATGCGGGCGAAAACACACACCACACACACACATGCGTGTGCAAAACATACACACCGACACATACAGATACACTCACGCGCGCGCGCACACACACACACACACACACACACACACACACACATTGATATCACTTGAAGTGAAGAGATAGTAAGTTCAATCAAAGAATCAAGACACACACAATCTCACACACACATTCTCTCTCCCTCCCTCTCTCTCTCTCTAACACACACACACACACACACACACACACACACACACACACACACACACACACACACACACACACGAACACACGTAACTCAATCGGCCTAGTGTTGTTTATGGTTTTCTCAGTGTCATAAACAAGGCGACACACTTCCTGTTTTTGTATCCACGGAGACAAAATGACGAAAAGAGGATGGAAGGCGAGAGTGGTGGGAAGGTGTATAGGGGAGGAGAGGGATTTATCTTGTCAATAACAGAGGACAAGTCAGTGAAAGAAAAGACTGGCAAACAAGTATATATCTACATCTCCCTCTCTCTCTTTCTCTCTCCCTCCCCGTCTCTCTCTCTCTCTCTCTCTCTCTCTCCATCAATCTCAATGATCTCCGCAGTGCAGTATTCGTGCATTAAAGTCTATTTTGATGTAATGCATTCTTTTCTCTTTCTGTCTTTCTTTCTTTAGTTGTTGCTAATATATATATATATATATATATATATATATATTATGTTGTTCGAATGCCCGAAGTGAAAAAATTGTTTCCTGACTGCAGTGTTTTTTCTTTCATTGTTCGAATGCCGGGTGAATGAAAAGGGCAACCCTTTGTTTCCTGACTCTACAACCGTCAGAAGATAAGAATTCATGAATAAATCCATTCATTGAATTCTTTATTCATTCACGTATTTCTTCATTCCTTCATTCCTTAGCTCATTCATTCATTCATTCATTCATTCTCTCGCATCTCCCTCCATGATCATTGTCCGACAATTGTCTCGCCTTTTGACCTTGATGGAATGATCTCATGTTATCCTCATTGATGGAATGATCTCATGTTATCCTCATGAGAACCGGATGGAATGATGTCATGTTATCCTCATGGGAACAGGATGGAATAACGTCATGTTATCCTCATGAGAACAGGATGGAATGATCTCATGTTATCCTCACTAGGACAGGATGGAATGATCTCATGTTATCCTCACTAGAACAGGATGGAATGATCTCATGTTATCCTCATTGGAACAGGATGGAATAATCTCGATCTCATGTTATCCTCATTGGAACAGGATGGAATGATCTCCTGTTAACCTCACTGGAACATGATGGATTAACTCTCTCCATACGAACGGCGAAAGAGACGACGTTAACAGCGTTTCACCCCAATTACCATCATCAAAATATTGCAAGCGAAGGCTCTTATACTGAAGACGTGAATGTTGATTTAAAGAATACCACAATTCTGACGACGGAAGCTAAATGTTGGGTCATTCAGACACCCACTGGACATCCGAGGGGTCTGTGTAGAGGAGAAGAGAGGACTGGCCGTACTGAGTGAGTTAATCTCGATCTCATGTTATCCTGATTGGAACAGGATGGAATAATCTCATGTTATCCTCACTGGAACAGGATGGAATAATCTCATGTTATCCTCATTGGAACAGGATGGAATAATCTCATGTTATTCACATTGGAACAGGATGGAATGATTTCATGTCATCCTCATGAGAACAGGATGGAATAATCTAATGTTATCCACATTGGAACAGGATGGAATAATCTCATGTTATCCACATTGGAACAGGATGGAATGATCTCATGTCATCCTCATGAGAACAGGATGGAATAATCTCATGTTATCCACATTGGAACAGGATGGAATAATCTCATGTTATCCTCATTGGAACAGGATAGAATAATCTCATCATCACTAGAACAGGGTGGAATGATCTCATGTTGTCCTCACTAGAACAGGATGGAATGATCTCATGTTGTCCTAACTAGAACAGGATGGAATGATCTCATGTTGTCCTCACTAGAACAGGATGGAATGATCTCATGTTGTCCTCACTAGAACAGGATGGAATGATCTCATGTTGTCCTCACTAGAACAGGATGGAATGATCTCATGTTGTCCTCACTAGAACAGGATGGAATGATCTCATGTCATCCTCATGAGAACAGGATGGAATGATCTCATGTTGTCCTCACTAGAACAGGATGGAATGATCTCATGTTGTACCATGTTGTCCTCACTAGAACAGGATGGAATGATCTCATGTTGTCCTCACTAGAACAGGATGGAATGATCTCATGTTGTCCTCACTAGAACAGGATGGAATGATCTCATGTTGTCCTCACTAGAACAGGATGGAATGATCTCATGTTGTACCATGTTGTCCTCACTAGAACAGGATGGAATGATCTCATGTTGTCCTCACTAGAACAGGATGGAATGATCTCATGTCATCCTCATGAGAACAGGATGGAATGATCTCATGTCATCCTCATGAGAACAGGATGGAATGATCTCATGTCATCCTCATGAGAACAGGATGGAATGATCTCGTGTTAACCTCACCGGAACAGGATGGCTGTTGTTCTTCTTCTTTTCCTTCTCCTCCTCTTCCTCCTCCTTCTTCTCCTGCTTTGTCTCTTTTCCTTTCTGTTCAAGACGTATGCTGAAACTTAGGACGACTACTGGCCGATTTATTCAGTCTGTGAGTTTGCTATTAGGGATATAATGTCCCTGTTATTATTTTTTTTTTTTTTCAAATCGGCCTACCCACCTCTTTCTTTCCTAATACACACACACACACACACACACACACACACACACACACACACACACACACACACACACACACACACACACACACACACACACACACACAGAAACAGACACAGACACATACAGACACACAGACACAGACACACACAGACACACACACACACACACACACACACACAGACACACACACACACACACACACACACACACACACACACACACACACACTTACATACATGATGTGGATGACAAAGATGCTGCCGACAGCGGCACGGCACGGCACTGCACTGCATTGCATTACATTGCACGCCCCACACTCCCTTCTCTCCACTGCCGTCGTGCAGGCATGCCAGGCCGGCCCCTCATCCTCAGCAGCACCAGCATCAACAGCACGGCCGTCAGCCTGCGCTGGAGGAACAGCCGTTCACCCTCCCCGGCGCCGGGCTCCGAGGACATCACGGGCTACGTGGTCAACTTCCTGAGGGTGGATGGCTCCAACAAGCCGCTGGGAGGCACCTACCAGCTGCCCGTCTTCGGCTCCGACCAGTTCGTGGTCATCCCCAACCTTAGCGGAGGGCAGCGCTATCTGTTCCAGGTGGCCGCCAGGAACCAGTACTCCTTCGGGCCGCTTAGTGAGCCCGTGGTGGCCGATCTGCCTCCCCAGTGAAAGCGTGTGTGGAGAATGGATTTAAAAAACACAATTTTTTTTTTTTTTTAGGGGGTAAGGTAGAGAGTATCGACGACTGACTCTGCGTTTCACTTTAGGTTGGCCAAGTTGTTTTGTTTTTTTTTATTTTTTTTTTACAAGACAACCCAGTGATTATGAGAGGAACTTCTGTTGCTTTTATTTTCTGTTCTCAGAAATGCATGACGTCTTTTGTTACTTCCGTTTTATTTAAAAATCTTTTTAAAATTATTTTTTTCTGTACGGGAATGGACGGAACTTCGATAGAAAATAGAAGCAACTACTTTCATTTTCTGTCCTCAGCAATGCATGGCGTCTCTTGGTGCTTCTGTTGTTTTTTTGCTGTAACGGGAATGGATAAAAATAGATAACAGAGAAATCAGAAGCAACCACAACTGTTTTTGATGATGCTCGTTTTGTATTATGAACTGAGAACATACATCGAGTAAACTGCCCAGCGCACTGACATTATACTGTATGCTACTCAATGGTTCTAAATAAAGCAGAGTGGTTGTAACTATGAGATGAACAGAACATAGTGAACAGAACCAACGATAGATTTATATAAATTATAATGTAAAGGAAATGGGTGTAACTATGGCAAACGTTACCGGTCATTTCTCATACAATTCTTTTGTCCTTCCACGAGTTTATGCATTTTTGGGGGGGCTGGTGGTGGAAGGGGGGGGGGGGGGGGTGAGGAGGGGGGGGTGCTTGTTTCACAGTTGTTTAATTTTTTGTTTGTTTGTTTGATTTCCTTTGTTCTTGCTTTGTTCTTCGTAACCACACTAAAATTATTCGTAATCACGCAACGCATTTTTCTTGGTCGCTCATCCCGATAACCATGTATATCTTTTTTTCCAAATCTGACGTGCACTTTAGCTCTACATGTTTGATTTGCGTGTGTGCATGTTTTGTATGTTTCTTTGTTTTATTCTCTCCCTTTTTGTTGTTATATTTCTGTGTTTAGTGTAGATGATTTGCGATTTTCTTCTTTTCGTTTTGAAATGACCCAGCACGACTATTATGGTCTTGAGATTACTTAGTATTTCATCTTATTTGAAATGAATTGGATCAATTTTCTGTCCGGTGTAAGGGAAATACCTACGTCCCAGTTCAGATTTGATACATGAAGCACTTTGGCTGTTTGTGCGGTGCTTTGGTATATTATTCCGTTATTATCTTTTCTTTTGAGGATTTGATTGGATTTGTTCATAATATACCATGTAAGTGTGCCTTTCCAGCAGTAATTCTGGCTGGGTGTCCACATACTGCTGTTGTAAACCAGAGTGGCTGAATCTATTTCAAGACAGTTTCTTCTTCTTCTTAATGTTATTATTATTAGTAGTAGTAGTATTGTTGTTGTTGTTAGCATTAGTATTGTTATTATCATTAGCCGCAGCAGCAGCAGCAGCAGCAGCAGCAGCAGTAGTAGTAGTAGTAGTATCATTATCATCATCATCGTGGTCATTAGATTTGTTTGGTAATTGTTGCTGTGTGTACAGAATTAAAAGTATCTTCACGAAACAAGTAAATGCTAATCATTATGCGTGTCTACCTGCACTGTGCGAACTAGAAAACATTTGGTGTAGATGGAGAAATTTGTGTATAAATGAGTGGGAGTTGGGAGTTTTTTTAATTTTTTGTTTTTGTTTTGAGTTTATTATTATCATTTTTTGTTTACTATATTTTTCTTCAGATAGTATATTTTCGTCCAAATGATTAAACTACACGGGGATATTTTGATCAAAGTGTTAGCATTGTTATTGTCAGTTTGAGACATTCCACAATGACATTTTTTGGGGGGCGTGGGGGTGGGGGTGGGGGGTGGGGGTCAGAAAAAAAAACAAAAACAGAATCCAGGCGATGAATGTGTGTCATTGAAACAGTCGCTAGAAGAAGAGAGTAACAGAAATCTGTCCTATAAAAGAAATAAGAACCACAATGTTTCGCCATTGTCGGGAAAAGCAAATTTGACAAGACAGACAAGAGTATCAAACTGACAAACAACATTAAATTTTGTTGTTGTCGTAGCCGTATATTGCTGATCTAAGGAAAGTCAAGGATAGAAAACAGAAAGAATAGAACAGAAGCAAGCAATGTAACAAAGAAAATATTGGGCTTTCCTTTCAGACAGTTGCTTCAGGATGTCTGAAAAAGTGCTGTCTTTCAAAGTGCACTAATTCCTACAAAATAATATACAAATAATCGCTTTCAGTGCTGTCTGTGCAGTTTATTTCTGATAAAGCGAGTCTGTTTATGAAAGGAAGGAGTTTAGTTTATATCTGAACGGAAGGAGTTTAGTTTATTTCTGAGCGAGAGGAGTTTATTTCTGGATAAAAGCAAAATACACCGGAATCTGAACACATAATCATACAAATATACTGGGAAGGGTCTGCAGGTTGTTTTTACTCAAAGCTCTCCCGATGTGGAGGAGTATTTGACAACACTTCCCTTTTTTAACTCTTTCCATACTAACGGTGAAAGAGACGACGTTAACAGCGTTTCACCCCAGTTACCATCATCAAATTATTGCAAACGGAAGGCTCTTATACTGAAGACGTGAATGTTGACAAAGAATACCACAATTCTGACGACGGAAGCTAAAGGTTGGGTCATTCAGACACCCACTGGACATCCGAGGGGTCAGTGTAGAGGAGAAGAGAGGACTGGCCGTACTGAGTGAGTTAACCTCTGATTGTTTCTGATGATTGCACACACTAGATGCTGTGTCAGTTGGGGCACTTGTTTATATAGCGTTCTCAACACCTCAAATGGAACTAAATTATGTATGGTCATGGAAGCTACTACTGCCTCTTGTTGCATGCATGAAATAATGATATGCGTCATATGTGCTTCTTGTAAAGCTATATAATCAAATGAAAAAAGACTGGCAATGATAGAATTGTCTTGTTTTCCTGTCGTTGTTTTTTTTTTTTTTCTCTTTTTCTTTTTTTTACGCGGTTGCACATTTCATTTGCAGCACTGTTAGCGACGTGTGCGAGTGATGAAAACGCTGAAGTATATAGCTTGGCTTCATATCTCTATATACATGCATTTGTTTTTGAAAAAGTCACAATAATATGATGATGCACCTCATTTGGCTGCTGCAATGCAGCAATAATAAAACATAACTTTGAAACTGACGGAAAAGCATTTTGTGAAATGTGTGTGTGTGTGTGTGTGTGTGTGTGTGTGTGTGTGTGTGTTTGAGGGAGAGAGAGAGAGAGAGAGAGAGAGAGAGAGAGAGAGAGATCATGATTCATTGCTTTAAAACTGCGAAGTTCATTCGGCAAAACAAAACCCCATCCATTGCTTCAAAACGGGTAGTTCTTTGAGCAGAACACAAATTCGCTGCTTGTTAAACTGTACAGTTCATTGAGAGAGTGGGCGAGAGATATTTGCAGAGAGAGAGAGAGAGAGAGAGAGAGAGAGAGAGAATGGGCGAGACAGATTCAGAATCAGATTCAGATGGTTTATTCATTAAGGCCATAGCCCCAACTGAACAAGGGGAGATGACAACATAAGTGCATATGTCACCAGAACTATAGCAATTATTTATGACATAGTTATATCTCTTAAGTGAAAAGCTTTATAAATATAGAGTCAAATTACGTATAAGTCCGTCATCCGTAGATGCCATCAGCAGATTAAATCGAAATAAACATGGATATATATAATATTTCTTTGGGATAAATTTTTTTCAAGAAGATCACACAAAACGGGGCATTTCAAAACAAAATGTACTTCATCTTCTATCGACTCTTTACACAATGAGACAAAAGAGATGAGAACTGTGTACATTTTTATAGCGGTACCTGTGGGCGTTTATTTCCGATATACCAAGTCTAAATCCGAGTCCATGTATCAACCAGCTACAGTGCCTTCCCCCCACCTGCAATCAAGATCGATGACACAGAGATCAAGTCAGTCGACAAGTTTTGCTACCTGGGCAGCACCCTGTGCAGCAACGGAGCCCTTGATGCAGAAGTGACGCTGCGCATCGCCAAGGCCAGCTCCGCCTTTGGCAGACTCAACAACAGGCTGTGGAACAACAAAGGCATCAGGCTCAGCACCAAAATCAAAACCTACAGAGCTGTTGTGCTGACCACCTTGTTGTACTGCTGTGAAACATGGACGACGTATCGCCGTCACATTCAACAACTTGAGCAGTTTTACCAGAGATGCCTACGAAGGATCCTCGGCATAAAGTGGCAAGACAGGGTATCCAACCTCCAGGTCCTAGAGAGGAGCGGCCTGCCCAGCATCGAAAGCCTGTTGATCCAGTGCCAGCTACGCTGGACAGGACACGTTGTCAGCATGACAGACAGCAGGATCCCGAAGATGCTACTGTATGCCAGCTGAAGGAAAGCCACCGCGCTTGGGAGACCCTGCAAGTGCTTCAAGGACACCTTGAAAACAAACCTCAAAGCCTGTGACATAGACATCGCTTCCTGGGAAACTGATGCCCTTGACCGCTCTCGCTGGAGGATGCTGTGCTCTAGTGGCATAAAGACGTTTGAAAACAAGAGAACGCTGGCCATTAAGGAGAAGCGTGAGCGAAGGAAGCAGGGCTCAACTTCTGGAGACGTTTTCCCTTGCAACACCTGTGGGAAGTGCTGCGCATCCAGAACCGGCCTCTTC
>NC_134878.1:7997794-8010294 GCF_041734735.1 Babylonia areolata | reverse complement strand
CCGCCTCCTCTTCCTCCTCTTTATTTTCTCTTGACATTCTCATCCTCTTTCCTTGTTATATTCTCCTCCTCCTCCTCCTCCTCCTCCCAATTCTCCTATCTCCTCTTCCTTCCCCTCTTCTTCCGCTTTCTCCTCACCCTCCTATCCTTTTTCTTCTTGCTCTCTTCCTTTTCTTTGACTTCATTCATCTTCTTTTCTTTTCTTTTCTTTTCTTTCTTTCTTTCTTTCTGTTCTATGATCGTTTTTGTCCTCCTGAATTACCTCGACATAAAAAAAATGGACGTTCGTTACGAGCAGGAGAATGAAGAACAATTGAACGAGCTTAATTCATGCTGAACAACAAGCGACAACTATCGCGGTTTTCACCTCTTTTTTTTTTTTCTTTCTTTCTTCTTCTTTGTTTTCTTTCTTTCCTTCCTCATTCTCTTCCTCCACCTCCTCCTTCTTCTTGCTCTGTCAAGTCTATTTTGTTCGTATGTGATTCTAATGGGAAGTAATGTATTTGTAACGTTCAGCGCTTCATTGTAAAAGAATGGAAAAAAAAACCCAAAACCCCCCAAAAAAACCAAACCAACCAACCAACCAAACAACCAACCCAACCAAACAAAATGGGGAAAAAGAGAAAAAAAAGGAAAGAGAGAGAGAGAGAGAGAGAGAGAGAGAGAGAGAGAGAGAGAGAGAGAGAGAGAGAGAGAGAAGACAAGACAAGACAAGACAAAAGACAAAATCTTTTATCATCGAGGGTAATAGATATGCCAGTAACATGTTGTTTTTTACAACCAGCCCTCGCCCTAAAGAGAGAATAAAGCTAAAAAAAAGCGAAGATGAGCAAAGAGAAGAAAAACTCAAATCAAAAACAATCAAAATACGTCAGTATTTTTTCAGACAGACAAGACAAGACAAGACAAGACAATGGTTTATTTGTTAGGCCTCCGGCCCATAACAAAGGAGTGGGCCACTAACAAAAATATTACATAATGAATCAAATAGTGTGAATAATATATCAATGCGCATGTGACTTGCAAGCTCTCTCTCTCTCACTCTCTCTCTCTCTCTCTCTCTCTCTCTCATTATCTCTCTCTCTCTCCTCTCCCTTCCCTCAAACACATGCACGCACGTATATACACACCCACATGCACGCTCGCGCGCTAAACACACAGATCCAGCGATCTGGGTAAAGTGAAATGCTGACAAGCTAACAAAACTTACAAAAAATTAATTACAAATTGCAAGAATCGGAAAAAAGGGGGATGGGGGGTTGACGTATACGCCACAGGGTAACAAAATGCATATCTATATTCATCCACTCGTGTCCAAGTACAAAAGCTCCGCTCTCACGCCAAAAGCCTTGCATACAAAAAACGATAACTTCGCAACTAAAGATTCCGACACACAGGACATCAAAGCGGCAAATTTGAACAAGGTTGGATTTCTGTGATATTTGGCAGGTAAATGTTCTTCTCTTAGAGTCTGATAAACTGGACAAACCAAAAGAAAGTGATATTCTGTTTCAAGGGCTGTGTGACAAAAACTACACATTCTCTTATCACCAGGAACAGGATTATACTGTAAAAAACGACAATTCAAATCTGACATACCCATTCGAAATCGTGAAAGTAGACGGCGTACAAAAAAGTTTTTCACGACCAGTAAGTACGGAGATGTTGTAAGTGATTGGTTGTAAACAGAATACACTCGATAGAATTCATGTGACAGCAGTGAGGAATGCCAGCTTTGCTTTGCACAATCAATTAACCGTTGCTTAAAACAACGAATAAACACACATTCATTACCAACACCTTGTGCCTCCCACACATAACCAAAGCCGTACATGTACAAAACATTTCTAATACTACAAGCCCATGTGATATAATTTTGTGTTTGCAGATGTAGTAACATATTGTATGCTTTCTTGGGGAATCGATCATTGCTTAATTTTAGTAGACGTAACCAAAACTTAATACATTTAACATAAGTCATCACATAGAGTGGAAATCTACCAGTTTCACCATAAACCAAATGTCTAGGAGCTTTTGAATGTACGCCTAAAAACTTTTTTAAAGCGAAAAGATGTACACCTTCGATTAATTCAAGATTTTTTGTAACTCCCCATATTTCAGCTCCATATGTCAACACAGGTTGTATCTGACAGTCAAACATTTTAAAAAAGATACCAGGGGAATGTTCTCCAATCGCCCAAAGTGTTCTAATGATAGCAACGACTCCTTTTCTGGCACGACTTGCAAGATCTTCTAATGTTGCTGTAAAACTAAGGCGGGTTGACAAAAAGATACCTAAGTACTTATATACATTTACAATTTTCAAAAGTTCATTTCCATAGAACCATCTCTCGTTCGCACCAAGGTAGCCACCATTTCTAAACACCACCACATTAGATTTTTCTAAATTGACAATTAAATCAAGTCGCTTTGCTGTGTCATACAATATATTCAGCTGAGTTTGAAGACCTATTGGGGTATCGGATAGCAGAGCTACATCATCAGCAAAAAGTAAGATCAAGAGCTGGACAAAATCAGGAGAAAGCTGGATGCCATGCATGCCACCCGCAAGCACATCTGAGGTCAATTCGTTAATAAATAAAGAAAAAAGTAATGGAGAACATACTTCACCTTGTTTGAGGCCACGAGGGCACATAAAACTGTCTGTGAAATCACCACCAACTCGTACTTTTGCTTTAACTATTTCATACATACTTTTCAGAGCCTGCAGTATTTTACCATTTAAACCATTCTTTTTTAAAATTACCCATAATTTATTCCTGGAAACACTATCAAAAGCTTTTTTAAAATCAATAAACGCGACATATAATTTTCTGTGTCTAAGCAACTGCTTTTGTACCATGGCATACAATGTGAACACGTGGTCAGTTGTACTGTGTTCTGCTCTAAAACCCGCCTGCTCTTCCCCAATCAGACCATGCACATCAATCCAATTACTGATACGTTTGTTCAGAACAAAACTGTATATCTTGCTACATATATTCAAAAGTGAAATGCCTCGAAAATTATCTGGATTATTTGCGTCGCCCTTTTTGTGTAGGGGCTGCATGACTGCAAGAGACCATTCTTGAGGAAACAAACCATTGTCAAATATGTGGTTGAAGAATTTAACCAGAAAAGGCATAATGCAGTCCACACTGTTTTTGTAAAATTCGCCTATGATGCCATCAGGACCTGCCGCTTTATTGCTTTTCAGAGCTCTGATCGCAATCCGTATTTCAGACTCGGAGATACTACAGTTCAGTAAATCAGATGGTGCGTTAACATACATCACAGCGGGTTCAGCAATGGATTCATTCACATCAGTGGAGTCAGAACTAAACACAGCTTTAAAATGGTTAAACCACTGCTCTTTTGAAATACTGGTCTGGCAAGACGAGCGCGGTCTGACTGAACGAATGGTGTTCCAAAATTTCTTTGAGTCATTTAAATTATTTTGTAAATCATGAATAAAATTGACTTTATAATTCCGTTTCTTTCGTCTTAGTAACTCCTTATATTCACGTCTTTTTTGTATGTAATTCAGTCTGACTTCTTCTCTGTTTGATCTGTTAACCTTTCTCAAATGTTGTCTTAATACCGTTCTACTTTGCCTGCATTCCAAGTCAAACCAAACTCGTCTCTTCTCAGCGCCGACAGAAACAGTTTTCAACATACATTCGCCCGCAACTTCAAAACATTCATTAAATTTTTCAAGAGCAAGATCAATATCACATTCAATCAAGTGTGAAGCTTCATCAATAAGAGCAGCGATATGGTCTGAACACATGACATCACAATATGAATTACTTTTCTCAGGGTCCCATTTATATTTGGAAAACGAAAAAGATGACTGATTGTCAGAAGCAGCATCAGTCTGAAACTGAGCACATGAAAGTGACAACTCGACAGCTGCGTGCTTGGATTCAACCATAGGTAAAATCTTGAACTGCCTACACTTACTCAGCAAACAATGAGAAATGACGAAAACATCGATCACACTACAACCATTCGGGGACACATATGTAAAATCACTCGAAAAATTGAATTGTTTAAGGCCATTGACAATGGATAAGCGGAATTCATCACATACATTCAGCAGGTATCTTCCAAATGGATTAATTACGTCATCCTTTGATGATCTCGCATTGTAACCAGCGTCGTCATCAACACATTCATTCGTATTGTCCATGTCATATATGCCATCAATGGGATCACTGGACATACATGGATTCCTGGAAGCGGTTCTTGAATTAAGGTCGCCACACACAATAATGGGTACCTCACCATAACGACTATTAATATCCAGCATGCAGTCTTCAAGCATCGTTACACCATTATAGATATCAGTATCTTCGTAATATTTTGACTTCTCAGGTGGCAAGTACGCACCAATAAATACACAGTCCTTGTCCAGACAAAACAATGTGCTTGAAATTTTTAGGGCAATAATGTTGTCTAACTCTAAAGGCACTTGCTCTACGTATTTACTCAAATCTTTTCTGGCCAGAACTACTATGCCACCACACAGACGACCATGCATACTGTCTGAGACTTTCACGCCGGGGCAAACAAAAATATCATGGGTGGGGAATAGAGTTTTGGGGACTGAATCAGTAAATGTTTCAACCAGTAAAGCAAAATGATATTTGCCTATCCAAGATGCAATGTCTATTTCATTTAACATTGACCACAAACCTTCTACATTAAGGGTACAAAAGGATAATAAAGAAATAGACTTTAGGGAACAATCACTTACGTTAATATTACTCACCCCCAAATCATCATCACAAAAATTATCTGTTTCGGGGCTTTGGCCTGACTCTCAGCTAACTGCATTACTGATTGTACTGTTCACTGTGGGCTCACATACACTGTCACTGACAGCAGTGCTTGATCTGGTCCACTTGTCCGTTATTTTGCTCTGCTTGGCAAAGGACTGTGACCGGGTCATCCGTGGCGAGTCCTGCCCCACTCGCGATGCCTCAAGGTCACTGGGACTTCGGCGACAACGTCCTCTTCCGTGACCACGGTTACCCATGCTGGAACCCGGGCTAGGTACATCCTGGGTCGGTGTCGCGGGTGGTGAGCCTCGTCCAAACCCGGCCGGCCTCTGAGCCCTCAAAGTGTTGCCTGGATCCTGCCTGCCACCCGTCTCTGAGTCACTCCCCTTTCTCCAGCAGTCCGTTTGACACAGAGGATCATCGTGTCTCTCACTGGCACGGTCAGTGCTTGGCCCACCTTCAGCTGCAACGTCATCAGATTCAGCGACTGACTGGGAATCGGGGATATTCTCCGGGTTGCCGTCACTGATAGCTTCAGCTACTTCAGTCACTTCAGTTGACACTGGCACTGCGGGAGTTGCTGTTGCTGTTTCGCCCGTCCTCTGTGCTTCAACCTGCCTCCCACTGCGGACTGACTGGGTCAGGTCACTGGCACCACGTGTGTGAAGAGCAGTGTGCTGTTCGTGCTGCTGCTCACCATCCACATAACGCAGGGCTTCACGCTGAGGTCTCCTGTCGCTATCACTGTTGTCACCAGTGATGTAGTACTGACCTCTGTGTTGATCGCGGGATGAATGAAGACGGTGGGCTTCAGTGTGGGAGTCCTGCACAACTAGCCTCCCACTAAAGTAGAAAGCACGTATTCCTTCACGTCTGTGATTTGCAATAGTGTCCCTTTGGTGCTTCGTCAGGTCAGCGGCGACACGCACACCTTCGCTGTTCCGCATCAACTCTCTGCCATCCTTATCTCGTAGGACCACCATAACGTCAGACTGCCTAACGAACTTGACAAACACTGGACGATAGTTCGATGAAACAGTTTGCTTCCCAAGCCGGTGAACACTTTCAATGTCTCTGCCACACCACTTCTTCTGTGGAAAGTGATGGTTGAGCAGCTGCACAACAACGTCATGCAAAGTACTAGCTTCGTCGACTTCTTTCAGTCCATGAAACAGAATATTTGAACGCCTGTCCAACTGCTCACGTCGCTCGACTGTATCCTCCAGCATCTTCATTCTGGTCTGCAGGTCATCTTGCTTCATCCTCATGTTGTTCAGCTGGTCTGCGTTACGTCTGATGGAGCCCTCCATGGCCTGTAACTGCTGGAAGATCTGCTGGCAGTTCGTTGCCAGGTTTTGCTCTAGAGTCTGGAAGCGGTGCTCAAAGTTCATGTTCATAAACAGAATTCTGTCTAGCTTCTCATCGCGTGACATAGGTTGCTGCGGAAAACAACGCTCCATCATCTGCTGCCCAGGATAGGAAGGGAAATTGGAGTCTACTGGACCCGGGTTTGACTCCACGTCACCACATAGTAGTAACAATATCAGTACCAAAGACGCAAGGGAAAAGGTCAGGGTTCGCCTACAAACACACCAGCCTCGATACTTAAAACGTCTGGTGAAGCTTGCTGCTTTTTTGTACAACAGCCAGATCAAGGTCCATGTAAAAATACCAGTTCTCACCCTGTGATCAATGGCACAAGACGGCATCTTCTAAGTCGACAGAGACAGAGAGAAAGAGAGAGACTGGAGAGGCAGGGGCCGAAGGACTATGACTCTCAAACCAGGAGGCAAAATTGCACTGGCGTCTCAGTGCTGCAGCCTTGTGGGCTAGCTGGCCTTTGGGAACCATCCCAACGCCGACTGTCCTAAAACCCTCTTGGCCGAGAGAGTGGGGATGTAACTTGGACAAGACACTCTCCACAATAATCAAATTCTAGCCCAAATAGTCGGAACAGCAGTTGCCTCCTCTGCTGTTCTGATGGTCATAGTCGGACACGACTGACTATAATATATATATATAACAGGGAGTCAACTCGCCATACACAGTCCCAGGGAGTTGTCTGTCCACAGTTAAGATAAGATAAGATAAGAATAACTTTATTATCTCCAACTGGAGAAATTTGGTTAGGTGCATTATCACAACATATACAAGTAAACAACATGGGGACCATAACTGTAGAAGTCAACAACAGCTTTTACGAATATTACGAAGATACAAATGTAAAAAATTATCACATACATCGTTTCATTCATAATCCACACACTGCAGGTAATAACTAGTATTCTTAATGTAAAAACAGAACGAATTAAGAAACATTATTTGAAAAAAAATTATAAACATAGCCTACTATACTGCACATTGATTATAATAGACAGATAAGATAAGAATAAAGATGAATTGCGGAAAACCACAACCAGATAATCAGCACACACCCGCACCCCCCCCCCCCCACCCCACACACGCGGATTACTTGATTAAACAAGAGTAATAAACATATGTTCTCAAATAAAAGCATTTCACATATTCACTTTTAAAAAACATTGCAATTAATTATTACATCGTAATTATTAAACAGAAATATATTTAGAATATGGACGTTAGCATTAGACATATTCCATTGTACATTCCTCCTGCATATTGCACATTATTCCTCCTACATATTGCACATTCATTATAACCAATTGTTATAAGTATGAAAGCACTGTGCCACAGTTGGAGAGAAGAAACTTCCTTGGGGCACTCGGCGTTGAAAAATGTCCCTGACAAGAATGTACGTAGAGACCTGTTCTCATACTCTCGACAGAACAGGAAAAAACAAACAAACAAACAAACAAAAAAAACCAATTCAGTTCAGTTACTCATGGAGGCGTCCCTGCGTTCGGACAAATCCATATACGCTACGCCACATCTGTTAAGCAGATGCCTGACCAGCAGCATAACCGTACACGTTTTGTCAGGCCTTGAGAAAAAGAAAAAGAAAAAGAAAAAAAGGAGTACGCTGATAGATAATAAAATGAAATTAAATAGGAAAAAAGACGATAATAATAATAATAATTAAAAAAAGCAAAAAAGGCAAATAAATGTAAATAAACACACACACACACTCACAAACACAGAGAATAAGACGTTCCCGTTTTTCACCTTTTGTGTGTGCGTGGCCTCAGTTGCATTCACGGAACACACATGTCCCTTCTTGCTTTTTCTTTTTCTTTTCCCCCCAGTCTTTATCTTTTAAGTGCTTTGCACGTGTCTTTAACCACTGGTCTAACAAAAAAAGGACAACAATAAACAACTGAACAAATTCAATAACGACCACGTACACATATCTACCCTCTTTCTCTCTCTCCCCCCCCCCCCCACCCCACCCCCTCTCGCCCCAAGTTTTTTACTCACTAAACTCACATCACATGCACGTGCAAGTCGTTGTAAGGACAATAAAACTATCCACACATCTTAGACTGTTGGAGTCTGTGTGTGAGTGCACACACCCGACTGCAGGGTTTCCATTACTGTCTATTCCTCGCTTTGCCAGACAGGCCGATGAGTTGACTGAAAGGTTGAGGGTGCGAACAAGTCTTCCAGAACTGCCTGTTTTACGTCTGTGAGTACTTTGTATTTTCAGAACTGTTGATGGACAATGTGTGTGTGTGTGTGTGTGTGTGTGTGTGTAGGCACTAGCCATTCGTCTCTCTTCCACTGTGTTTCTTTGCACTCGTTTCCCTCATCTTCTGTTCCTGTCTCTGTCTCTCTTTCTCCTCTCTTTATCTGTTTCTGTCTCTCTTCTCTCTCTCTTTCTCCCTCCCCTTCGCTCTCTCCTCTCTTTGTCTATCTCTGCCTCTTCTCTCTCTCTCACTCTCTCTCTCTCTCCCCCGTTCCCCTTCGCTCTCTCCTCTCTTTGTCTATCTCTGCCTCTTCTCTCTCTCTCACTCTCTCTCTCTCTCTCCCCCGTTCCCCTTCGCTCTCTCCTCTCTTTGTCTATCTCTGCCTCTTCTCTCTCTCTCACTCTCTCTCTCTCTCCCCCGTTCCCCTTCGCTCTCTCCTCTCTTTGTCTATCTCTGCCTCTTCTCGTTCTCTCTCTCTCTCCCTCACTCCCTTTCGCTCTCCTCTCTTTGTCTATCTCTGCCTCTTCTCTTTCTCTCACTCTCTCTCACCCCTTCCCCGTCGCTCTCTCCTCTCTCTATCTCTATCTCTGTCTCTTCTCTCTCTCTCTCTCTCTCTCTCTCTCCCCCCTTCCCCTTCACTCTCTCCTTTCTTTGTCTATCTCTGCCTCTTCTCTCTCTCTCACTCTCTCTCTCTCTCCCCCCTTCCCCTTCGCTCTCTCCTCTCTTTGTCTATCTCTGTCTCTTCTCTCTCTCTCACTCTCTCTCTCTCTCTCCCCCCTTCCCCTTCGCTCTCTCCTCTCTTTGTCTATCTCTGTCTCTTCTCTCTCTCTCTCCCTTCGCTCTCTCCTCTCTCTGTCTGTCTCTGTCTCTTATCTCTCTCACTCTCTCCCCTTCCCCTTCACTCTCTCCTCTCTTTGTCTCTGTCCTCTCTCTCTCTCTCTATTGATTGAAAATGGAGCATGTGGCAGAATGTTAAAGACCATTAAAATATGTACAAAGTGGTAAAAGCAATAAGATCGAAATACCTTCCTCTGAAATTTGCGCAAGATCCAAATAAACAACAGCTGACAATTCTTAACGACCGTAAATATATAACAGATATTGCTCGATTACATTTATCACAGTTTGAAATTTAGATGAACCAGTTACGTAATTTGGTGTTTATTATATGTTTATATCCGTATCCCCTGGGGTGATGACCACATGTTCCAAATAATTATGTGAATGGAAAACCAGTTTGTCCATGTCCACATCCATTTTGTGAACGTCTCAGTGTGTGCGCGTATGTGTGTATCGGAGAGTGTGGAAGAACATTTTACATGTGTTTTGGTGCTTTTGATTTCCCCTTTCCCCTCTCCCTTGATAATATGAGCAAGGCCAAAGTCAATAAACCATTTGTCTTGTCTTGTTTTGTCTTGTCCTCTCTCTCTATCTCTATGGTTGTTTTCATGCTTGGTAACGTTGTTGTTCCGAAAGCTCTTGCTCACTGTAAAAAAAAAAAAAAAAAGAAAAAAAGAAGAAAAAAACAAACTTAATAATAATAATAATAATAATTGATATTTATATAGCAACTATCCAGAAATCTGCTCTAGGTGCTTTACAAAAACACTTTTGTTAACATAAAACATCATATCTATGTTACATACACACACCAAAATGTGACTACACACACACACACACACACGCACACACACACACACGCGCGCGCGCGCTGCATACATACATTTTAACATGCATGTGTATCTAACAGCTACCCTAACACATACGCACACATAGGCAGGCACAAACTTACATAAACACACGCACACACAATACACATTCATATACATGCATGTAGTTAGGTACACATACATATGTATACACACATAGTCAAGCACAGCTAACGCAAAGGAAGTGGACCTGCCACAATTGAACTTATTGCTGAGGGAAAAGGTGAAACTTGAGACTACAGTGGAAATTTGTTAGACCTAAAGAAATCTGGAAAAGACGCGCGCGTGCGTGTGCGTATGCGTATGCGTGTGCGTATGCGTATGCGTGTGTGTTGCCAGCAGTATGGATGGAATCAAAACAGCCATGAACTATTCTGTTTTCACAGCCTGAGAAGACGGAAAACTCTTGTGGTTAAAATGGGCGACTATTTCGTTTTCTTTTCGTTTATCTGGGATTGTCCCCATCCTCTTCCTCCTCCTCTCTCTCTTTCTGTCTCTGTCTCTTCCTCCACCTCCCCCCTCTATCTCCCCTTCCTGTCTTTCTCTCTCTCTCTCCCCTCTCTCCTTCTCTCTCCCTCCACCTTCCGCCTTTCTCTCTCTCTCTCCCTCTCTCTCCTCTCTCCCTCTCTCCACCTTCCCCCTTTCTCTCTCTCTCTCTCTCCCTCTCTCTCCTTCTCTCTCCCTCTCTCCACCTTCCCACTTTCTCTCTCTCTCTCTCTCTCCCTCTCTCTCCTTCTCTCTCCACCTTCCCCCTTTCTCTCTCCCTCCACCTTCCCCCTTTCTCTCTCTCTCTCCCTCTCTCTCCTTCTCTCTCCCTCCACCTTCCCCCTTTCTCTCTCTCTCTCTCTCCCTCTCTCTCCTTCTCTCTCCACCTTCCCCCTTTCTCTCTCCCTCCCCCTTCCCCCTTTCTCTCTCTCTCTCTCCCTCTCTCTCCTTCTCTCTCCCTCCACCTTCCCCCTTTCTCTCTCCCTCCACCTCCCCCATCTCTCTCTCCCTCTCTCTCTCCCTCTCTCTCTCCCTCCACCTCCTCCCTCTTTCCCTCCCTCCACCTCCTCCCTCTCTCTCTCCTTCTCTCTCCCTCCACCTTCCCCCTTTCTCTCTCCCTCCCTCTCTCCTTCCGATCTCTCTCTCTCTCCCTCTCTCTCCTTCTCTCTCCCTCCACCTTCCCCCTTTCTCTCTCTCTCTCTCTCCCTCTCTCTCCTCTCTCTCCCTCCACCTTCCCCCTTTCTCTCTCTCTCTCTCTCCCTCTCTCTCCTTCTCTCCCTCTCTCCACCTTCCCCCTTTCTCTCTCCCTCCATCTTCCCCCTTTCTCTCTCCCTCTCTCTCCCTCTCTCTCCTTCTCTCTCCCTCCACCTTCCCCCTTTCTCTCTCCCTCCACCTTCCCCCTTTCTCTCTCCCTCCACCTTCCCCCTTTCTCTCTCTCTCTCCCTCTCTCTCCCTCTCTCCACCTTCCCCCTTTCTCTCTCCCTCCACCTTCCCCCTTTCTCTCTCTCTCTCCCTCTCCCTCTCTCTCCTTCTCTCTCCCTCCACCTTCCCCCTTTCTCTCTCCCTCCACCTTCCCCCTTTCTCTCTCTCTCTCTCCCTCTCTCTCCCTCTCTCCACCTTCCCCCTTTCTCCCTCCGCCTTCCCCCTTTCTCTCTCTCCCTCTCCCTCTCTCTCCTTCTCTCTCCCTCCACCTTCCCCATTTCTCTCTCCCTCCACCTTCCCCCTTTCTCTCCCTCTCTCTCCTTCTCTGTCCCTCTCTCCACCTTCCCCCTTTCTCTCTCTCTCTCTCTCTCTCTCTCTCCCTCTCTCTCCTTCTCTCTCCCTCCACCTTCCCCCTTTCTCTCTCCCTCCACCTTCCCCCTTTCTCTCTCTCTCTCCCTCTCTCTCCTTCTCTCTCCCTCCACCTTCCCCCTTTCTCTCTCTCTCTCCCTCTCTCTCCCTCTCTCCACCTTCCCCCTTTCTCTCTCCCTCCACCTTCCCCCTTTCTCTCTCTCTCTCCCTCTCTCTCCTTCTCTCTCCCTCCACCTTCCCCCTTTCTCTCTCCCTCCATCTTCCCCCTTTCTCTCTCTCTCTCTCTCCCTCTCTCTCCTTCTCTCTCCCTCCACCTTCCCCCTTTCTCTCTCCCTCCATCTTCCCCCTTTCTCTCTCTCTCTCTCTCCCCCTCTCTCTCCTTCTCTCCCTCCACCTTCCCCCTTTCTCTCTCTCTCTCTCCCTCTCTCTCCTTCTCTCTCCCTCCACCTTCCCCCTTTCTCTCTCCCTCCATCTTCCCCCTTTCTCTCTCTCTCTCTCTCCCTCTCTCTCCTTCTCTCCCTCCACCTTCCCCCTTTCTCTCTATCTCTCTCCCTCTCTCTCCTTCTCTCTCCCTCCACCTTCCCCCTTTCTCTCTCTCTCCCTCTCCTCCTCTCTCCCTCCACCTTC
>NC_134878.1:7972794-7992794 GCF_041734735.1 Babylonia areolata | reverse complement strand
CTGTAGCGTTTGTCACGCATTAGGAATCCGGGTGTTCTTTACGGTCATCCACCTCTTCGGCCTTGGAACTTTTCTCTTACTGACAGACGGGCGCAATAGCCGGGTGGTTAAAGCGTTGGAAAATCAATCTGAGGGTCCCGGGTTCAAATCTCGATAACAGCGCCTGGTGGGTAAAGGGTGAAGATTTTTCCGATCTCCCAGGACAACATATGTGCAGACCTGCTAGTGCCTGAACCCTCTTCGTGTGTATACGCGAGCAGAAGCAGAAGATCAAATACGCACGTTAAAGATCCTGTAATCCATGTCAGCGTTCGGTGGGTCATGGAAACAAGAACATACCCAGCATGCACATCCCTGAAAACGGAGTATGGCTGCCTACATGGCTGGGTTAAAAACAGTCATACACGTAAAATCCTACTGGTGTACATACGAGTGAACGTGGGAGTTGCAGTCCGCGAACGAAGAAGAAGAAGAAGAAGCAGTTGCTTACAATCCAATGACGTCACCTGTGGCGAAACGCTGACGTCGTAGTCACCGATTTTGTCGTTCGTGCGGAAAGCGTTGAGATGCTCGTCTGCCAACACAGAGAGTCCACCGCAAGGGTCTGGGTTCCAATCCCGCTCTCACTCTTTCTCCCACGTTTCCGTCCATTTTTCATCAGGGTTAAAAAAACAACAAGAATTGGAATCTCGCAGGTCCTTGGCAATAAAAACAACAGCAAAACAAAAGAAACAAACAAGCAAAAAAAAAACCCCAAAAAACCAACAAAAAACAAAAACAAAAAAACCCAAACAAAAGCAACAACAACAAAAAACAAAAACAAACAAACAATATCATATCATAATTATGGGTGTGTGTGTGTGTGTGTGTGTGTGTGTGTGTGTGTGTGTGTGTGTGTGTTCTTAAAGTGTGAGAAAGGGGAACAACATAAGCAGTGTCTTTTGCTTTTAATGTCCGTCGACTAATTCTTCACAAAGTCCTTACCTTTCTTTTACTCTTTTTTTATCTCAGAGAGAGAGAGAGAGGGAGAGAGAGAGAGAGAGAGAGAGAGAGAGAGAGTGCGTGTCTGTATGTGTGTGCGTGTTTGTGTTTTGCGTGTTTGTGCGTGCGTGTGTGTGTGTGTGTGTGTGTGTGTGTGTGTGTGTGTGTGTGTGTGTGTGTGTGTGTGTGGTGTGAGAAAGGGAGACGGTATGACCCCAAACCGTCAACTTGTACTTCACAGTCTTTGCAGATTAGACCCGCTAAATAAATAAAACAAAACAGTATTGACAGCAAAGCCTCGTCGCGACATCTTTTTTTTTTGTTTTTTTTGGGGTGGTGGTGGGGGAGGGGGGGGGGGGCGGGGAGGGCTGTGAAGGGGGAGTGGGGGGGGGGGGGGGGGGGGTTGGGGTTGGAGTTGTGTAAGACATTTTTGTTAATAAGGATGACTGTCAGTAGTGTTTGACGTATTTTGACTGGTTCGTTCTTGTCTGCTAATGATTCTATGCCGATTGTCTGCTCTTGCATGTTTGCGTATTTTATTTTTCTATATGGCCTTTCTCCTCGTGTTTTCTGTCACTGGTTCTTGTTCTTCCTGTTCCTCACCTTTGGTGATTGTTTGCTTTTTCTGACTTCATCTTCAGATCTGCAGCTTGTTCGTTGCTTTCTCTTGGGCTTATT
This sequence comes from Babylonia areolata, assembly GCF_041734735.1. Lineage (NCBI taxonomy): Eukaryota > Metazoa > Mollusca > Gastropoda > Neogastropoda > Buccinidae > Babylonia > Babylonia areolata. The sequence continues at coordinate 7,991,135 of NC_134878.1, read as the reverse complement.
GTACCATCGGGATCTAATGAAGACGAAGTTCACTTTGTTCTGTGTTGTCCAGGGTTGAGAGACCTTGGAGAGAGTCAGTTTGATTCCAGTGAAGTACTGTCAACGCCCTTGCCTGTTTAGAATTATTATCATGTTAGTGAAAAAAAAACTGTTAAGGAGTTCGCTCTTTGTTTTAAGTACTCTGAAGAAGAAGTGTATATCGGGTGTCCCCCAAAAAAGAGAACCGCTTTTGGACAAGTATTTTCTCAGTGATAGAGAAACCGATTTCAGTGAAAAAATTCACACAGTAATCTTAGGGTATCATCAACACGTCTGCAAATTATCTAAAAGTTCGGACACAGCTTATGAGAGTATTGTCAAATTCAAAACAGCATGTCAAAAAATCCAATATCAGAGCTGTGCAATGTGACCTTCATCATGTTCATGCCAGCTGCCAGGTGTTGGCATCTGTCAAGCAATGTCAATCTAAAAATAGCCTGTCTGGGTGTCAAATCTATTGATTTTTTTTTTTTTTTTTTTTTTACATCACCGACTAAACAAACTTACGAATATCCATCACAAACTAAACGTACGAACAAATATTCACCACGAACTGAGCACACTAACAAATACACGTCATGGAATGAACCCCCGCACAAACATACACCGATAACTAAATGTACTCACAAAAATACATCTCACGAACAGGACACATTCAGAAATACACACCACGAAAAATCGCCCTCAAACATACACCAGGAGCTAAATAAACACAAAAATACATTACAAACCAAACACACGCAGAAACAACATCACTCACAAACACACACATATCGAACAACAACAAAAAGAACGTTCAGTAATAAAACACATCAACAAACACACGTACACATCATGAAAGGGACACACTCACAAACATTCATTTTGTACAAAACACACATGGATTTTTTCTACAGAATTTTGCCAGGAACAACCCTTTTGTTGCCGTGGGTTCTTTTACGTGCGCTAAGTGCGTGCTGCACACAGGACCTCAGTTTATCGTCTCATCCGAATGACTAGCGTCCAGACCACCACTCAAGGTCTAGTGGAGGGGGAGAAAATATCGGCGGCTCAGCCGTGATTCGAACCAGCGCGCTCAGATTGTCTCGCTTCCAAAGGGGACGCGTTACCTCTAGGCCATCACTCCACTTCTTGTTGAAGTTAAAGGCGATCAGGGAAAGATACCCACATGCTTCAACAGAAGTTTAGAACCGGTTGAATTCATGCACGTTGTTCAGAAATTACTGAACGGAATAAGCTTGGCTGTGGAAAATACTTTAATCCGACATTTCATATTAAAAAAAAAAGAAAAGAAAAAAGAACATAAGGGAAATTGAAGCACAAATGCACATCGTTTTTCAAGGACATAGAGTTGTCGACAATCAAAATATCCATGAAGACAGAATATCATCTTGGTTTGTCAATGCTGAGTGTGGCTACCGTTATTGTCTTGAAATGCATTCAGAACATCGCTGTAACGTTGAACTCTACAAGTAATACAAAACGCATCGAGACCAAAACTAACGTGACCAAAACTGTTTTCAGCAGTTGTCATCAGAAAACCTGCTACGATTTTAGGTCGCATGAGCGATCTTAGTAGTGCTAATTTTGCTTTGCGTTTTAAAGTTTTGTCCCAAGTCAGTGCTAATTATAAAGACTTAGGAAGAGTCTCCACGCAAAGCGAACTGGCGCTGCTGAAAGATCACACAATCCATCCCTTGTTCTTAACTGTCGTTGAAGTCTAGAAACCCTAGAAAGCCTAGATGTTTCACGTTTTCTGTTTTGTACGTAAAGTTGTTCTAGTTGTGTGTGTGTGTGTGTGTGTGTGTGTGTGTGTGTGTGTGTGTGTGTGTGTGTGTAGTCACATTTTGGTGTGTGTATGTAACATAGATATAAGGTTTTATGTTAACAAAAGCGTTTTTGTAAAGCACCTAGAGCAGATTTCTGGATAGTGTGCTATATAAGTATCCATTATTACTGTTATTATTATTATAGTCTGTTTCCCTCTTTTTTTCCCCTCACCTCTTGTCCCCCCTCCCCCTCCGCCCCTAACCACCACCCCCTCCCCCCAAAAACAACAACAACAAAAAAACCCAACCAAACAAAAACCAAAAACCAACCAACCAACCAAACAAAAAACAGAAGAAAAAAAAAAGCTTTGTACAATGTGGACGTCATGCCATTCATTTGCCTGCAACTTCTTCCAGGGGATTGTGAATGCAGCATGTGTCTGGGGAACATTTCCAGCTTTTTTTTTCAAGAACAATCCACTAGATTCCGTTGATCTTAAACTGTGAAAGGAGTTCTGTTCACTTAAGTCTGGGTAACATTCTTTGTGTGTGCGTGTACGCGCATGTGTAATCTTGCGTGTTTGCGTACGTACCTGCAAGCTTTCCTGCTTGCCTGGGTACGCGCATGCGCGGATCCTGTACGTTCAGAAACTCATCACGCCAGTTCCTGTGTCGTTCATCGAGCACTCCCACTCTACAAATGATTATTGCACTAACGATCGGGAAAAAGAGAGAGAGAGAAAAAAAAAAGGCAAAAAAAAAAAAAAAGGCTGCGCTTGATTGACAACTCTGGCTGAGGGTTTCCGACCAACTTCCAGACGGGGTGTCAGCTTCTGTCAAAATAAACTGCTGGTAGGAACGGGAGATACATTCGTGCCTGTCTGTGAGCTTACCACGGCAGCTGACTTTTCCCCCCAGCCGCCCCCCCCCCCCCCCCAACCTCCCCACCCCTGCCCCTGTAGACGGAGAGAGATAAGCACTCAGACACTGATCGGTCCAAAGTATTCTTGGGAGGTTTGTGGATTTCTGAGCGGAAGTAGATGCTGCAGACCGTCAATTTATCATCTTGGGGGTAATTTCTCACTGCCGTTCTGTTCGTAAACGATTCCGAAAAAAATACTCTCTCTGTGTCTCTATCTCTGTCTCCTCCCCCGCCCCCCCCTCTCTCTCTCTCTCTCTGTCTCGCTGTCTCTGTCTCTCTGTCTCTCTCTGTTTCTTTCCTTGTCTCTCTGTCCCTGTCTCTCAACCACACATTTGCACACACACACACACACACACACACACACACACACACACACAACCACCACCACTACCACTACCACCACCACCACCACCACCACCCACCCACACTCCACCACCACCTTACGCGTGCGAGTTAACCTCTGCCCCCTCGACCTCCCCCTACCCCCTACCACCACCATCACCAACACACACATCCATCCAGCACCCACCCCCCTCCCCCCATCCACACGCGTAAAGAATGCACAAAGCAACCTTATTGACAGAAGAAGAAGAGGAAGAAGAAAGAAACTGGTTTTCAACAGATTGAAATGATAGAACTGAAGCGAAATATCGGGTTTCAAAGGAAGAAGACTGTTACAAAGAATGAGGGTTTTCTCTGCAGAGAGAGAGAGACCGACATTCACGAAGTATTAGAAGCTGAAATGAAATGATGGGGCTGGAGTGGGTGTGGGGGGGCGGAGGGGTGGGGGTGAAAGCATTCACATGATGATAAGAGAAAAGGGTATCGTAACAGACGTTCTGAAAGGTATGGGGGAGGGGGGTGTGTGGGAGGGGGGTGGGGGAGATGAAGATAACACAACGGTTTCAGACGCACACAGCGGGGGACTTTTTTTTTTTCTTCTTCTTCTTCGCTGTATGTTTTTCTTCTATCAAAAGGGAAGTAGACTGCTCAGAAGTTCCTTGCCAGGGCGAAGTACAATAGAGTCAGTCATGGACGCACTACCAGTTATTAACAAACAAACAAACAAAAAAAGAAAAGAAAAAAAGAAAAGAAAAAAAAGAAAAGAAAAAAGAAAAAAACAAAAACAAAAACTACAAGAAAACATATGGTGTGAATAGACTAAACGGAATTTCCCGGTGAAGCTGATATTGAAATACATCCAGCACAAAGGAACCTCTAAGACATTTCTTCTCTGTTTACGTGATTCTCAGACCATCACAGCAAGTCGTTGCAAAAGCTCTCTGCGCGGCAGTAAGGTTGATATTCACACAGATATGAAATTGAATAGTTATGTGCGCAAGGTTTTTGTGGAAGCGCTTCGAATGAAAGAGCGTGCCACTTTGTATCTTGAACAGGAATGAAAGGAGAGAAAAAGAAAAGAAACAAAACACAGTCAACTTCTTTAGATTTCTTCCACATAAACAAGCGATTAATCAAGTTGGTTGCTGTCTGTCTGTCTGTCTGTCTGTTTCTCTCTGTCTCCCTCCCTCTCCGCCCCTCTCTGTCTGTCTCGCACTCATTCATTCTCTCTTTCTGTCTGTTTCTCTGTTTCTCCCCCACATATGTCCCTGTCTGTCTCAGTCCCAAACTCTGTCACTGACTCTCTCTGGGGGTCGGAGGGGGGGGGGGGATGTGGGGGGCGGGGATCGGGAGGGAGGGAGACAAACGAAACGGAAACAAGAAACCCGCACACATAATATCTTCATAACCACAACTCAACCAACTACCCTCGCTTGTTCAGAAGATACGAACTTAAAAATCGTTTTTTTTTGTGTTTGTTGTTTGTTTTTTGTTTTGTTTTTTTGTTTTGTTTGAAATATCCACCGGAGAGTCTGGGCAACGTTTGACGGATGCTGTGGTCAAATAGAATAGAACAGAACAGAACAGAATAGGATAGGATAGAATAGAATATAGAACAGAATATAGAATAGAATACAGAATATAGAATGTCTTTATCACAAGTGTACCGGGGTCACAAGGGGGGATAGTACATAACAAGGTATTAACATAAATCGAAAATCATACACAAACACATATACAGTAGAAATTAGGATACATACAAGTGCATATCAATATAAAAAAACTTGTGCATACTCAACCCATGCACGCACTGCACACACACACACACACACACACACACACACACACACACACACACACACACACACACAACACACACATGCACGCACACACACACGCACACACACACGTTTGAACAGAAGCTGCCTATTACATGAAGCCCTCAGAGCTTGGTCTCTGGCCGAGGATAGGCGCGATATAAGTACCCATATCATCAAATGCTTGAGGAGACTACTACACATCTCCTACAAGGAGCACAAGACCAATGACTATGTGCGGAACCTGGTCAGCAACCTTGTTGGGCCCCAAGAACCACTGCTGGCGACTGTCAAACGACGGAAGATGGCATGGTTTGGTCACGTCATACGACATAACACCCTCTCCAAAACCATCCTGCAAGGGACTGTAGAGGGAGGGCGCAGACGGGGGCGGCAGAGAAAGAGCTGGTCCGACAACGTCAAGGAATGGACTAAAATGACAATGCCAGATCTCCTCACGACAGCTGCCAACAGAACGGCGTGGCGAGCTATGACATCTTTCTCGTGTCCCCCCCAACGACCCCGGCGGTCGAGGGAATGAGTGAGTGAGTGAGTGAGTGATCATCATCATCTTTTGGAGAAGATGGGAAAATGGCTCTTATTAAGACGATAATCCAACGCGGTTCGTCAGGTCTTGAGTGCATGTATATATACTTATTTACCTATCAGAGTGGATGTCTGCTACATAATTTTGCCAGAAAATGCTCAGTGCAGACCTCGGTTTATCATCTCATCCGAATGACCAAACGCTAAGTTCGATTTTCCAGTCAATCGTGGGAAAAAGGGTAGAGAGCGGGATTCGAACCCAGACTCTCACGGACTCTCTGTATTGGCAGATGAGCTTCTTAACCATTCTGCCAACTTCTATCCACAAAGAGCATTCGACTTCGGGTATACGTATGTGGGAAAATCAGCATCTGCCAGCATCTTCTTCTTCTTCTGCGTTCGTGGGCTGCAACTCCCACGTTCACTCGTATGCACACGAGTAGGCTTTTACGTGTATGACCGTTTTTACCCCGCCATGTAGGCAGCCATACTCCGCTTTCGGGGGTGTGCATGCTGTTCTTGTGTCCATAACCCACCGAACGCTGACATGGATTACAGGATCTTTAACGTGCGTATTTGATCTTCTGCTTGCATATACACACGAATGGGGGTTCAGACACTAGGCAGGTCTGCACATGTGTTGACCTGGGAGATCGGAAAAATCTCCACCCTTTACCCACCAGGCGCCGTCACCGTGATTCGAACCCGGGACCCTCAGATTGAAAGTCCAACCGCTTTAACCACTCGGCTATTGCGCCCGCCAGCATCGATTAGTGGGACAGTATGCAGACAGAAACAGAAAGCTTGACATGGCGTTTCCTGAACTGACTTAGAGATCAGCATCTGCTCGTTGAATTGGTGAGAGTCAGAGGGTGGAGACTGAAGAGAAGGATGCTACAGGATTGATGTGGAACATAGAGCAGGTGCTTCTGACTTGTCTCGACTCTTCTCCTCTTCCTCCTCGTGGCTGTGTGACTGCCTCGAGGGACCTCCTTCTTCTTCTTACTACCTTACTACAAAATGTTCCTTTTCGAGAACTTGAAATAAATCCCAGGTAACTCGCTACGCCAACTGACGGATGTCTTTCTAACTCATTAAAAGTATATACATAGAATTATTTTACTTAGATGGTGTGTGTGTCGTCTGTTATCTCAGTTTCTGATTATGTGGGTAACGTGTGATGCTTCTTTAATTTTCATGTATTCCTGGTAACTTATTCGTGAGAGAGAGAGAGAGAGAGAGAGAGAGAGAGAGAGAGAGAGAGGGTGTGTGTGTGTGTGATTGTGATCATTGTATATTGATTTTTTTTTTCGATGTTGGTTTCGTTTTAATGTTCAATTTGATGTTTCCTTGTGTTTGTGTTTTTATTGTTGATATTTTCCCTCTTTTTTGTAACCCAGGGCTGGGTGGAAAACACCATATCAATTGCTTATCTCATTTACCTGGTCAATACAAAATCGTTTCGTTTCGTTTCCTTTCCTCACTTTCTAGAAGGGGACGTCATGGCGTGCAGACAGAATAGAATAGAATAGAACAGAATAGAACAGAATAGAATAGAATATGTCTTTATTACCAAGTGTTCCGGGGTCACAAGGAATACAGGTCCATAATGTACCGTACATCACACAAGTCTTCAGCCAATGGTTCGTCTAAGAGTTTAGGGACAGAGGGACAATATAAACGTTTGACATTCATGGCTGTGTAACTGCCTTGAGGGACCTTCTTTTCCTCCTCCTTCTTACTACTACTACTACTGCTGGTGCTGCTGGTGCTGCTGCTACTACACTACTACTACTACCTCCCCATCTTCCTGCGGGCAGGGGCGGTTTGGTCTGTGGGGTGTGCTCAGCAGTTGGAAGGTGATTTCTTTTACCGGTGGGCTCTGCAGTCATGAAATACTGGCTGGTACACCCATGGGGATACTTCTTTTAAGGCTGTCGCGAGTTGCACCCTCTGGTCTCTTTTGCCTCTGTTTGGGAGAAGTCATGTCCCTTGAATTATTAATGGAGTGTCCTGTGCGTGCCTGCACCAATCGTGAACACAGCGCAGGCCTCCAAGAGTGGTGCAGGATTGTTCCAAGGGCGGGTGGAGACAGTGCTTCTCTGGGTCCTCCCCAGCACCTACGGGTGTTTCTCTTTCTTCTTCAATCAATCTGTGAAACCTTCACCACTAAGCGAAAAATAGCATCACTTTATAAATACTGTACTGCCGCAGTCGGTAGTTTTTGGTGTGTGTTTTTTTTTCTTCTGTCTTTTGCACTATGGTCTGTATTGCTTCAATTGCTGATACTGTTCTCACATGGTAGGTTGAGCGATATTTCACACGCCCACACCAGTGAATTGTGTGGAGTGTGCATTTCGCTTCGTGTGGAGAGATTCTGGTTCTCCATCGCGAGCACTGCGATTTCACGCCGAACCGCTCTGCTGTTTGTTTACTGTTGTTTTTTTTTATATTTTTTTTTATCAAGGCTACGTTTTGCCCGGCCACTTTTCTGACACGTTTAGATACCCCCCTCCCCCACGCCCTCCACAACCAACAACACCCATCCCCCGGCCCTCGCTCCGTCCGGCCCTTTGATTCTGCACGTCTGACCTATTCCTGTTGTTCTCTTCAACTTAGAATAGTAGAGGAACTAGTCGGCGAAAAGAAAACAAAAGAGATAAAGCACGACGGAACGTTTTTCTGAGGATGGATAAAACCAGACATCCGTACGCGCTTCCCTCAGATGGGCACCACCAGGGAAAGGGACAGGGAGGCAGACAGTTCGGCACAGGGAGAAGGTACAGTTCAGTTCAGGTACTGAAAGAGGCGACACAGCGTCCGGACAAATCCATATACGCTACACCACATCTGCTAAGCAGAGGCCTGACCAGCAGCGAAACCCAATGCGCTTAGTCAGGCCTTGAGAGAAAAAAAAAAGAAAAAAAGAAAAAAAAAAAAAAGAAAGGGAAGGTACGCACACACAAATAAATGGATGAGTCATCAAATTAATCGGGAGAAGAACTGTGGAACGGGAGAGGAAAACCGCACGCAAGTCCTGGAATGAAATCAGCTGGCTCGCTCAAGACAAAAATGGCTGGAAGAAATTGGCTGGCGTATTGTGCTCCAGCCGGAGAAGACGAGTAACTACATAGGTGATCATCTCCATCAATTCGTACTTGGTAGATCAATTCAGTTCGGTTTTCCCCCACCGCTTTTACGCGACTTTTGTCGGCGGCGCAATGTTCCCAAAACGCACAGTCTCATCCCATATGCTGGTTTAATTTCCATCTGCGTCCATCTTCAGGAACCAAGAGGCCAAGGCCGCACTTGACAAATGAGGTTTGGCTTTGCTCTGTACACTGACTGGGTGATTTATTCCGGCTGAACAGACCAGATCAGACCATACCAGACGATCGGAACCAGAGCGACAGATGAGGGGAAGGGTGGGTGAGGTGGAAGGTTGGGGGTGGGGTGGGAGAAGGTCTGGTGAGATGGCAGAACAAAGGGGGACAATGGGGTCCGATTAATTTCCGCTGAGGCTGCAGTTGCAACGACGGCTGGTATGGGCGGAGTATCTACAGAGCAGAGAAAGATGGGGAGGGAAGGGAAGGGGAGGGGGGGGGGGGGGGGGGGGGGTGTATTGCTTGTATAAAAGTCACGAGGACCGTGGTGTGGAAGGGAGCCACTGATTACATCGTTACGAAACAACAACCACAATAACAACAACGACTAATTCAATGAATAAAGTAGTCTTCTTCCTCGGCAAACAACAAGCACTGTAACGTTTGCTCCTTTCAGCAGGACAAAGGCTCAAAGTTTCAAGCCATTGTAACAAAGCGTTTTGCATTTAAGAGATTCCATAGAGCGTTTGACAAAAAAAAAAAAAAAAAAATCCACACATTGTTCGACACCAACAGTAATCCTCGCGCTCGTAGAATGAATAACTTTTCTGGGTGTGATTATGAGTTCTTTTTTTCATTAACTCTCTCCATACGAACGGCGAAAGAGACGACGTTAACAGCGTTTCACCCCAATAACCACCATCAAAATATTACCAGCGGAAGGCTCTTACACTGAAGAGGTGAATGTTGACAAAGAATACCACAATTCTGACGACGGAAGCTAAAGGTTGGGTCATTGAGACACCCACAGGACATCCGAGGGGTCTGTGTAGAGGAGAAGAGAGGACTGGCCGTACTGAGTGAGTTAATGGTGATTTTTTGGAAGGGTCTACAGCTGAAGTTGTGTATTCCTTGTACGGTGTTGGTTAGACGCTGGACTTCTGATCAAGTTCTGATCACTACGTTCGAGACCCAGTTTCGGAAGGGTGTGGGAAAAAAAAGCAGGCATTTTAACTCTCTCCATACGAACGGCGAAAGTGACGACGTTAACAGCGTTTCACCCCAATTACCATCATCAAAATATTGCAAGCGGAAGGCTCTTATACTGAAGAGGTGAATGTTGACAAAGAATACCACAATTCTGACGACGGAAGCTAAAGGTTGGGTCATTGAGACACCCACTGGACATCCGAGGGGTCTGTGTAGAGGAGAAGAGAGGACTGGCCGTACTGAGTGAGTTAATGGTGATTTTTTGGAAAGGTCTACAGCTGAAGTTGTGTATTCTTTGTACGGTGTTGGTTAGACGCTGGACTTCTGATCAAGTTCTGATCACCGCGTTCGAGGCCCAGTTTCGGAAGGGTGTGGAAAAAAAAGGAGGCATTTTAACTCTCTCCATACGAACGGCGAAAGTGACGACGTTAACAGCGTTTCACCCCAATTACCATCATCAAAATATTGCAAGCGGAAGGCTCTTATACTGAAGAGGTGAATGTTGACAAAGAATACCACAATTGGTTTAAATAATCTTTAATTATTCAACAATACACATGATTACAATGCAATGAATGACAAAAGAGCATCAACAAGCTTAAAGCTTATACTGTGCTCACAACGTTGCACTTCAATTTTATCATGACGGCAGAAGAACCATATTATGACTTGTATGAAATATCATGCATAAACAGTAAGTAATGTAATAATGAAATAAAACAAATAAACAAACAGTACATAATATAGTAAAATAATGCTAATATCAATATTAACATGAGATTAAATTTATTATCACCAAAGTAATTGGCCTAATAGAAGAAAAACACGAAGAAGAAGAAGAAAATTTAGAAGAATGGAGGGTAAGGTGGTGGAGGAGGGGGAACAGAGGGGAGAGGAGAAATTCTAACAGATCATTGGCCAATCCATTCACCTTGAATATTTGGTCAGTCAAAAAATTCAACATATATTTTACGAATAGAAATACCACAATTCTGACGACGGAAGCTAAAGGTTGGGTCATTCAGACACCCACTGGACATCCAAGGGGTCTGTGTAGAGGAGAAGAGAGGACTGGTTAATGGTGATTTTTTGGAAAGGTCTACAGCTGAAGTTGTGTATTCTTTGTACGGTGTTGGTTAGACGCTGGACTTCTGATCAAGTTCTGATCACCGCGTTCGAGGCCCAGTTTCGGCACGGTGTGGAAAAAAAAAGCAGGCATTTTAATCCGACATTTCCTCACTCCAACCAGGTGTAACTGGGTCCCCGACTTTGGTTGGGAGAAATCAAAACGGCGGAAGACTGAGAGGATTGGGCCCCGCCTAACTATGCTGTGTTATAAACTCCGTGGATTGAACTCACTACACCGGTAGCCATTAAAGACGATGGGAACTTTTCAACTAAGCATGAAGTATTTATTATGCAAGACACGTGTTTTTTTGGGTTTTTTTTAATTTAATTTTTTTTTCGTGACGATGTAATTTGCGTTTTTCTACTTTTGTGTTTATTGATTGGAATGTAGTACGTGGTTTCATGTTTCGTGTTTTACTTGTCCTTTTCTCGTGTACACATTCTGGGTGTTTTCCAAATAAGTTCGTCTTGTCTTGCGTCTGTCTGTTAGCGGCATCAGTAGAAAGGATTTGTGCATGTTGTCTGACTTAACGTAGAAGAGCGAAAGTCACTTTCTTTATTTCTCCTGTACTGTTCGAGTAGAGGAAACACTGTCCCCTGTCTCATGTAAAAGCACGGCCAGTTCTAAGACCACAAGTTTAGATTTTTTTTTTGACAGAAACCACCTCCAGCTCAGTGTTCACATTTGGGAGGAGTCTTCATGCGGCTGCAGTACTGAGCAAAACACCGGAGGATCAATTTCACACCGCCCCCCCCCCCCCCCCCCCCCCCCCCCCCCCCCCCCCCAACCACTCCTCCTCCATGATGAAGAATCCCTGGTTGGTCAGACAAATAACTGACTGATGCGGATACCTACTTAGCGCATGTTGGTTTAAATAATCTTTAATTATTCAACAATACACATGATTGCAACGCAATGAATGACAAAAGAGCATCAACAAGCTTAAAGCTTATACTGTGCTCACAACGTTGCACTTCAATTTTATCATGACGGCTGATGAACCATATTATCAATTGTATCAAATAACATTCATAAACAGTAAGTAATGAAATAATGAAATAAAACAAATAAACAAACAGTACATAATATAGTAAAATAATGCTAATATCAATATTAACATGAGATTAAATTTATTATCACCAGAGTAATTGGCCTCGGTCGGAGACCAAGCTCTAAGCGCTTTACAAACACGGAGCATTTGCTCAACAGGTTGCCTACCCAGGTAGAGCCGACCGACGGCTGTCATTAGGCGCTCATCTTTTTGCTCATTTACTCCTCACGAGGTGATGCCTTTTTGAGAAACTGAAACTGAAGCGTTTGTTTTAAATATGTTATGTACATCTATGTGTGTGTGTGTGTGTGTGTGTGTGTGTGTGTGTGTGTGTGTGTGTGTGTGTGTGCGCGTGCATGCAAACATATAAGTGTGTGTGTGTGTGTGTGTGTGTGTGTGTGTGTGTGTGTGTGTGTGTGTGTGTGTGAGCGCGTGCGTGTGCGCTTGTGTCTGAGCTGACTGACGAAGCAAGTCCGATGACCCGAGCTCGAGCTTCAAACTCACATCTTCTCGCCTTGCTGACAAAGCTCACAAACCACTAGACCCTAGCGGTCAGCCAACCGGTTAAAAGTCCTCGGGTTCTCTCGGGAATTCTAGCCCCTGAATTATTGCACGCAAGTGAGGGGGTGGAGCTGAGGGGGGGTGGAGTGTGGGGGTGTGAGGCTTCGAGAGCATGTGGGGAGGTGGATGTTTTTGGGGGGCGTGGGTGGTCAATCGCCGCCTGTGCCTTCCTGCACGCTAGTTAGGGTGACTGGGTGATTGCGATGTCCGCTCGGACATAAAGAGCCCTGCCTGACGCGTCGTTAAAGGTTCCGGCGGAAAGTCTGCGCACGGAAGGTGACTGTAATCCCATGGTGGTGTCGGAACAGGAACGTTGACATTTTCGCCACCCACTTGAACGAGTCTGTCTCCGTCGCTGGCGTGGCTGTCGGTACACTCATAGACATTGGTCCTCCGTTTGTTTGTCCTCGCTAAAATTTCCTGGTTTGGTATTCAGATTTCCTGTTGTACAGATCAGGTGGGTCGCAGTTGCTGAGTGCTCCCACCATGAAACAGAAGGTTTGGCATCATTTCAGCGGTCGTTGACTTTCGCAAGAGAGCTATTCTAGTCCTGTACTTTTCATCTTCGCTTGCCACAGGCTTGTGAAGCATAGATAATTGCGAACTTCAGCCAACTCTTCTGTTCGAAATGCTGCCAGCATATCAATTACACAGCTTGACTTGGTGAACAGGAGATAAGATAGTTTCGGTAACACTTGCGCAGCATTCTGCCACTGTCATATTGTATTTGTTTGACTGCGGGTTGATTCTAATATAACATTGTTTCAAAACATTTGAAAAAAAATCAAATTTGCACACAGCCTATTCACATAACATAACTCTACATGGTTACATTCTAAATAAATCTACATTGTTACACTCTTAATTAGGATTCGTTCCTGGATTAAACTGAAGACATGAATAAAACTTCCGGATCATATCAGTCTTCTGCTTTCACCTTTCCTCCATTTTGTATTATTGTGGCTTCACACGCATGGATCTCGCTATGAAACGAATACGCAAGTTGAGCGAGAATTCACGCCCAGTTGACATGCAGCAAAAGCTCGTAACTACCCACGCGGAACGAGGGCGCCAATCTGATATCGGTAATGGCAGAGCTATCACGGAATGCCTGTTGCAAACACAGCAATATACGTCCATGATATCCGGGAAACTACACAGGTAAAAGACACACCCATGTACACAGATAACGAACTGCGATGCACCTCGTACTGTATAACACAAGAGGTATCCAATTTTGGGATTTTGAAACTGAAATAGTTGAGCGAACAAAAACTCACATCAACCGAGTGACGCGAGCTGTGATGTAAGCGACCGACGCCCAGACGAGCTGGACACGAACTGATGCCCAGACAGCTGGCACGCACACTCAAACCATGATCCTGACGTGGCGCCCTTTTATGGGGTAGAATTCAGATCCAGTCATGTTGCTAACAGCCTGGCTGTGGTCATTTTCTTTTTTCTTTTTTTTTCTGCCCCAACATCTGTACCGTTTCAGTGGCATTACTCCCACGCCGCTCATTTAGATTCCCCCATACACGGCCACAACCGGGTTCGTCCATCGCAGTTCCAGCGTCGACAGTCCACAGGGAACCATCGATGTTAGGTCGCCTGGAGGCCACACACCAGAGGAGACCCTGCACTGCTGCTGAGTCACTTCGGTGGTGTTCAGTGGTGCCTGTTTTGTTTTTTAACGTACTTAGGACACCACCTACTAAGCCCCCTACTAACGACAATAATGGCTTAGTCGCGGAGCCAGACTGAGTGAGCGTCCCTCCCAGAGTGGAGACCGCCACCACGCCCCTCAAGCAACAGCCCCCCATGAATCTGCTGACACTGACGACATTGACAGGACTCACCCCAAGCACGGAAGTGGAGGGTTATCGAAACTGAGGTCATCTTCTGGTCATGTCTGGCCAGAAAGAGTACTACAAACTGCCCACTGTATAGAGGGGGAGAACGATACATACAGGAAAAAGGTAGTGACCACCATTACTGTGTACCATTGCTGAGGACCAGGGGGAAAAAAGAAGAAGAAAAGGCGGCTATACAAGGGCATCCAGGAGTCATGACCTGGGTGCGGCCCGGTCCCCTTCGAGTGTAAGGAGTTAAGGGCCGAAACACTTGACTGAGGGGGGGTCTTCTTCTCTGAAGACCTTGTACTGTCCAGCTCTCCATAGAGTTTCTTATCACTGTAGCGGCTGACTGAACGCTCATCGTCAACCTGTGTTATTCATTATTTCTATTGGAGTTATAAGGCCATCAGCCATCACAGTGATATCGGGACAGATTGTGCTTCCTCTTTCCCCCTGACTGAACGTTCATCGACGGGCGCAATAGCCGAATGGTTAAAGCGTTGGACTTTCAATCTCAGGGTCCCGGGTTCGAATCTCGGTGACGGCGCCTGGTGGGTAAAGGGTGGAGATTTTTCCGATCTCCCAGGTCAACATGTGTGCAGACCTGCTAGTGCCTGAACCCCCTTCGTGTGTACACGCAAGCAAAAAATCAAATACGCACGTTAAAGATACTGTAATCCATGTCAGCGTTCGGTGGGTTATGGAAACAAGTAAATACCCAGCATGCACACCCCAGAAAGCGGAGTATGGCTGCCTACATGGCGGGGTAAAAACGGTCATACACGTAAAAGCCCACTCGTGTACATACGAGTGAACGTGGGAGTTGTAGCCCACGAACGCAGAGGAAGAAGAAGAAGAAAAAGAAGAACGTTCATCGTCAACCTGTGTTATTCTTTATTTTTGTTGGATTGTCCTAAAATGATATCAAAATAGATTATTAAAAACAAAAACAAAAACCAACCCTACCGTAATTCTAAAGATTGTTGTATTGTTGGGATGGGGATAATAATAATAATAATAATAATAATAATAATAATAATGATAATAATAATGGATACTTATATAGCACACTATCCAGAAATCTGCTCTAGGTGCTTTACAAAAACGCTTTTGTTAACATAAAACATTATATTTATGTTACATACACCAAAATATGACTACACACACACACACACACACACACACACACACACACACACACACACACTGCATACATACATTTTAACAGACATGTGTATCTAACAGCTACCCTAACACATACGCACACATAGGCAGGCACAAACTTACATAAACATACGCACACACAATACACATTCATATACATGCATGTAGTTATGTACACATACATATGTATACACACATAGTCAAGCACAGCTAAAGCAAAGGAAGTGGACCTGCCACAATTGAACTTAGTGCTGAGGGAAAAGGTGAGTTTTGAGACGAGATTTAAAAGATGCGAGGGAATCAGAATGACGGAGGTTATCAGGGAGCTTGTTCCACGTCTTTGGTGATTGAAAAAAACAACAACAAACAAAAAAACAAACAAAACAAAAAAACAAAACAAAACCGATCTGTGTGCATAGGTCTTACTTCTGACGTGAGGTATCCTGAGAAGTCGAGTATCAGAGGAAGAACGGAGCTGGCGAGACGGGGTATAGATATGGAGGAGTCAAGAAAGAATGGGGATGGGGTGGGGGTGATGGTGGGGGACGTAACGAAGGATGAGATAAAGGACCTCCCCCCCTCTCTCTCAATATATATATATATATATATATATATGTGTGTGTGTGTGTGTGTGTGTGTGTGTGTGTGTGTGTGTGTGTGTGTCCCTCTCTCTCTCTATTGATTGATTGATTGATATGGATACTTATATAGCGCCTATCCTCGGTCGGAGACCAAACTCTGAGCGCTTTACACACACAGAGTCATTTGCACAACAGGCTGCCTACCTGGGTAGAGCTGACTGACGACTGCCATTGGGCGCTCATCATTCGTTTCCCGTGTCATTCAATCAAATTTCAGGCACGCACAACTACACACTCAGAAAAAACATGTAACATTTAACATTTTACGTGCATGACCGTTTTGTTTATTTACCCCGCCATGTAGGCAGCCATACTCCGTTTTCGGGGGTGTGCATGCTGGGTATGTTCTTGTTTCCATAACCCACCGAACGCTGACATGGATTACAGGATCTTTAACGTGCGTATTTGATCTTCTGCTTGCGTATACACACGATGGGGGTTCAGACACTGGCAGGTCTGCACATATGTTGACCTGCGAGATCGGAAAAATTCCCACCCTTTAACCACCAGGCGCCACCGAGATTCGAACCCGGGACCCTCAGATTGAAAGTCCAACGCTTTAACCACTCGGCTATTGCGTTCTATTTCTCTGTCTCTGTCTCTCCCTCCCTCCCTCCCTCTCTCTCTCTCTCTCTCTCTCTCTCTCTCTCTCTCTCTCTTCCCCCTCTCTTTCTCTGTCCCCCCCCTCTCTGTCCCTCTCTCTCAATCTCATATGAAGTTATCTTCCTCTTTTTGTCGTTGCCTCAGTCTATCCTTCTTCCCCCGCTCTCTCTCTTTATTTCTAAAATTTTGTTTCATGTGTGTGTGTGTGTGTGTGTGTGTGTGTGTGTGTGTGCGTGCGCTTGCGCTTTCATGCTTTTTTTGGTGTGGTGGTGGGGGTGGGGTGGAATGGATGTGAATGGTGGAATAATGAGAAACCATTGATGTATTTTGATTGCGTTTTGATTTTTTTCTTCTTTTTGCTCATTTTTTGCTTCATTAGCTTTA
This sequence comes from Babylonia areolata, assembly GCF_041734735.1. Taxonomy (NCBI): domain Eukaryota; kingdom Metazoa; phylum Mollusca; class Gastropoda; order Neogastropoda; family Buccinidae; genus Babylonia; species Babylonia areolata. The sequence continues at coordinate 7,973,998 of NC_134878.1, read as the reverse complement.
TTCCCAGAGAGCTGGATGTAAAAAAAGTAGGTTACTTGCTTATCTATTGCCCTCGATAATAAAGATTTTGTCTTGTCTTGTCTTGTCTTGTCTTGTCTCTCTCTCTCTCTTTGTCCCACCACGCACACCCCGCCTCTCTCTGTGCCCCTCTCTTTCACTGTCCCTATCTCGTACTCTCAAAAAAAAGAAGAAATCTCTCTCTCTCTCTCTCTCTCTCTCTCTCTCTGTGTCTTACTCTCTCTGCCCCCTCTCTCTTCTCTCTCTCTCTGAAGCACTTGTGTTCTACAGGTTTAAGTTAGTATGTATTTTACATTTCGTTGTCACTGCGTGATCACCTTATTGTGTAATTATGACCTCTTTCTAGGGGCCGGAGGCCTGGAGATTAACGTTCTGTTCTTGTTCTTGTTCTCTCTCTCTCTTTCTCTCTCTCTCTCTCTGTCTCTCTCTCTCTCTTCCCCATCCCCGTACCTAAGGTATTTCTTCTCAATGCCCCTATCGCCGACCCACACCCACACCCCCACTCCCGCCTCCACCCCCATTCTACGAAAATCACGAGTTGCAAGACAGCTCAGAACTACTCTCCGATAGGATGAAGGGAGTTGGGGGGTTAGATTAGGGGGTGGGCGGTGTGTGTGTGTGTGTGTGGGGGGGGGGGGGCGTGGGGTGGAGGGGTTGGCGGGACAGGAGGGGGGTAAGGAGGAGGAGGGGAGTGCAGTGAACGATGGGAAGAGGACCTGACAGCCATGACAAATCCGGTGCAATTGTACGGTATGGATCAGCGCCGCCATCTTCCGGGTAACTGTCGTCCCGCATAGTGATGGCAGTGGGTACCGGGAGGGGGAAACGAATGGAAACTGATTGTGAAGTGTGTGTGTGTGTGTGTGTGTGTGTGTGTGTGTGTGTGGTTTAGATAAATGACCTCTGCTCCCCACATAATGCTCAGCGGTTAAACCTGGACATGCAGGCCAATGCCTTTAAATAACAGTTCTGTCTCTCTCTGGGTCTCTGTCTCTCTCCCGCTTTGTGTGTGTGTGTGTGTGTGTGTGTGTGTGTGTGTGGTGTGTGTGTGTGTGTGTGTGTGTGTGTGTGTGTGTGTGCGCGCGCATGTGGTGTGTGTGTGTGTGTGTGTGTGTGTGTGTTTTTCGTCAGGTCTCCGCAGTCAGCTCTTTCAAGCCTGGCCTTAAAAACCACCTTTTCCTTGTCT